>NC_050576.1:381653958-381773958 GCF_011100635.1 Trichosurus vulpecula
AAGATTGGAACAAATCATGGATCTTGTTAACACTGAAAAAAAACCCTGAAAAAAATCAGTAAATAACAACTCCTATGTCTGCTTAGCCACTAATACAAAATTTTTATGAGACTGATCTAAATATGCATCAAGAATATCCTTAATGAGAATGTGAGAAGTGATTAAGCAGACTTTTACAAATGATATTCTATAGCCACATCTTAACAGCTGCAGAATTGAATAGAAGATATAGAGAATGCAAAATTCCTTTGTATATATTATTATTTTAAAAATTATATTATTAGGTATTGGAATAGATTACTCATATATTAGGTATTAGGAAATGCTAACTTGAAAGCTCCTTTTCAATGAAATGTCTTCTATTCATATATAATACACACACACATATATATAATACATATGTGTATGTATGTTCACACGCTAAAATCCTTAAAAGATATATAAATGTTGGCAGTTCTTTACCCTCCAGAAAATTCTTAAGAGGAAAAGATCAGCTAGACACCAGGGAATAAAAGGTGGTTGGTTGTTGTCTTTTGTCCTCAAAGAGGACCAAAATGACATCACTATGTTAAAGTCAAGTTAAAGTCAAGACTGTGGCTGATCAGACCAATATGATCTTATAATGCTTTAACACAGGTTGGGCACATAGTCCATGTGAACATTTGGAGTGGATTCTCTAAATTTGTGAATCTTGTGTTTCTTTTAAGCTACTTCAATTCTGCTTTGCTCATAAAGCATAGCACCTTCTATGATGTAGGCATGCTGTGCTGAATGGTCCTGTGCCTTCTATTGCTTTTTCTGACCTCGCAATGTGAGTACTTGCCCTGTGTGAGTTCCCCATAAAATAGTCTTTTTGGCAGGCATACATTTGGCATTTGAACAATGCAGCCAGTCCATTGGAGTTGCTCTCTCTGAAGCAGAGTTTGAATGCTTGGCAGTTTAGTTCAAGAAAGTACCTCAATGTCTGGTATCTTACCTTGCCAGGTGATCTTCGGAATCTTCCTAAGACAGTTCAAACAGAAGTAATTCAATTTCCTGGTATGATGCTGGTATAGTGTCCAGGTTTCACAGCCATGCAACAATGAGGTCAGCACAACTCTGTAGACATTCAGTTTGGTAGTCAGTGTAATACCTCTTCTCTCCCAAACTTTTCTTTGAAGCCTCCCAAACAATGAGCCAGCTCTGGCAATGCATGTGTCAAACCTCATTGTCAGTGTGTACATACCTAGAAAGTATACTGCCAAGGTAGGTGAACTTATTCACTGCATTCAAAACTTCATTTCCTATAACCAATAGTTCCACATATGGATGGTATGGTGGTGGCTGATGGAGCACCTATGTTTTCTTAGTGTTAATTGTTAGACCAAGATTAGCCTAAGTAGCAGAGAATTGATCCATACTTTGTTGTGTCTCAGCTTCAGAGGCTATGCTGAGTGTATAATCTTCTGCAAACAAAAATCATATATCAACACTGCCTCCACTTTAGTCTTGGCTTGTAGCCTTTTAAAGTTGAATAATTTACCATCAGTATGGTAGCTGACCTTGACTATGTGCTCATTTTCAGTGAAGGCATTTGACAAGACGGCTGAAAACATCATGCTAAAAAGCATGGGAGCAAGCACACAGCCTTGTTTCACTCCATTGGTGACTGGGAAAGGGCAAGAACATTGTCCATTATTGAGAGCATGGGCAAGTGTGTCATTGTGAAATTGGCATACAATACTGATGAACTTCTCCAGGCCACCAAGTTTTGAGATAATGTTTCCATAAGCCCTTTCTAATGACAGTATCAAAGACCTTGGTCTGGTCTATAAATGTTGTGTATAGACCTCTATTCTGTTTCTGGTATTTCTCCTGGAGTTGTTGGGTTGCAAACACCATATCAAGCATCTGTTGGCCCTTTCTGAAGCCACACTGGCTTTCAGGTAGATAACCATCTTCCAGGTGAAGGAAAAGTCTATTAAGGAGGACTCTCACAAGAATTGTGCCAGTAATGACTAAGAAAGAGAGATCCCTCTATAACTGTCACAGGACAATCTATTTCCTTTACCTTTATAGAGATGGACGATGGAGGTATCCCTGAACTCCCGGGGACTAACCTCCTCTTGCCATATCGCCTGGAAAATTTCAGTCAGCTTTTGTATGAGCAATGAACCCCCCACCTTGTAAATCTCAGATGGAATAGAATCAACCCAAAGTGCTTTTGCCACATGAAAGGAGCCTTTTCATGGCATTCAAAACCTCTTCTTCAGTTGGAACTTCTGCTAGGGAGGGATTGACTTCTACCTCAAGTAAATGGTCAGTGGCTTCAGCATTGATTGATGATGGTATGTTGAGAACTTTATGGAAGTGTTCAGCCCATCTTTCTAGGATCATGTCCTTATCACTAATCAATGTGACTCCATCAGCACTGAGTAGTTGAGTTGCACCATAGGTCTTTGGCCCATAGATAGCCTTCAGGGCACCATAAAAGAGCTTTGGGTTGTTACTATCAGCATAAAATTAAATTCCATCTGTCTTCTTACTGAGCCAAGAATCTTGCATCTCTCTAAGCTTTCCTTGTACTTTACTTTTGAAGGAATTACATGCTGCCTTCTTAGAGATGGATGAACTATTCTGCTGGTAAACCTTGTGGAGTTCTCATTTTTCATGTAGCAGCTTCTGAATTTCCCCATCATTTTTTTCAAACCAGTCTTGATGTTTGTGAGTGTTCTGACCCAGATAAGCAAATGCAGTGCTGTACACCAAATCTCCTTTCCTGTTCTGCTGTTCTGTATGTTGGCTAAGTTTTTCCTCTGAGTTAGCAACGAACTGTTCCTCCTCAGAGGAGCATTATAATCTGTTGATATTAATTTTTCTGGTCATCATTTTGACTTGGGGCCACTGCTTTTGCTGAATGCGAATATTTAGTTTGGAGAGGATAAGTCTATGATCAGTCCAGCACTCTACACCACACATTGCCTTCATCACTCTCACATCCTGTCTGTATTTTCTCCTTACAATTATATAGTCTATTAAATGCCAATATTTGCTGTGAAGGTGCATCCATGAAGTTTTATTGCATTTTGGTTGATAGAAGATGGTGTTGGTGATGAGATAGTCATTAGATGCACAAGTCTTCAGTAGTAAGTGATCATTACTATTGCTATTTCCAACTCTTTTCCTCCCAAGGACTCCTTGCCATGCCTGGTAGTCTGATAGTCTGAGCCTGTTCTAGCATTAAAGTCACCCAGAGTTATAAGCTTGTCCTCTTTTGGTGCCACCTCACTGTAGCCACTCCAGAAAAATATGTATCTAAATCTGACTTCAATAAGCTGGACTTCGTTGGCCAGTCTTGTTTCACTCACAGTTGCTATTGGGATGTGATACCTTCTGGGTTCTCTTGCAACAAGAGCTGTTAGTCTTTCACACCTATTGGTTTTTGTATTGTCTATAAGTGTGCATGCATTCCATGTACTGATGGTAAGTAGAATAATCTTTGCAGAAGTTTTGGTACTTTTTTTGTGTTTCAACCATAGGGTGGGATCCCCACCTGCTGAGATAATTAGGCCAGGGTTAGGTAAGCAGATGATTTTTACAACACCTTTTCTAGCCCCTTCCTCACACCAGGGGGTGAGCAATGAGATCCTTAAAAGGCTGTTCAGACACCCGGGGGCAGCCAAATCCCACTGCTGCTTCCAGGGAAAAGATGACCCTATGGCCTGTATCTGTACCTGCTGTTTGTCACTTGCTTGTCACCACAGGACTTTGAGATAGGCAAAAACAGAAAAAATGGTATGATGATGTTTTTTGACTCATGCATAAATTTTATTTAAGTGAGGCACAGTTGCACAAAGTCATCAGTCTCACTCCCTCTTCCAGAGTCATTACAGTCCAGCGGTAGGACAGAGTCAAGATGACTGGTGAAGGCTCAAGATGCAGTGGATGACCTCGGTGTCTTCCACGTCTAACCCATCTCTAAGTGCTCCATAGCTACTGCTTCAGATGCCTTCATGGCTGTTGGAACAAACTTTTCTCATTTGTCCATTACACCAGGGGAAATCTTCACATGCTTGGGGTAGAACCCCCTCCTCCAACTCATCGATAGGTTTGAGACCCCTTGGTTATCCTCAACCTGGTTCGGCCCATCTGCCTAAATGAGCTTCTTTGAGTCACAGGTGAGAGTTAGGTGGATCAGGACATCAAAAATGGAAAGCAGCCCTGAACAGGGCCCAACAGCCCTCATACCAGATGTACTAGTCTTCCCTGAACATACCCTACACCCCAGGAAAAGATCAGTGAGACACCAAAAGAAAAGATAAGTCATATATGGGAGTACGGAGGCATAGACTGAACATTCCCAGGCTTGCTCTTCTCCTTGTCCTCCAAGAGACTTCTGGTCCACTGTTTCAAGCTATTCCTTCAACATGGTCTGGGACAGAGAGGTTTTAGGTGAGGTAGGCTGCTCACAGCTGCTTGCTGATTTTGGCTCCTGACACTGCCACAGAACCAAGGCAGAACGGGAACATGTCCTGGAGAACTGTACTGGCTGAGGAGAAGATCGTGAGTGGAGAATAGATGAAGTGTTGCCATCCCCAAACAGATCACCACTTCGTGTGAAACCATTTTTCTAGAAGAGATCAGACTGACAGCTGCTGTGAAACCAGAGCAGCTACTAAGATTGGGCTGGGAAATGATCTCATCTTGCTGAGGTTTTCTTTTGTTTTCTCCAGCTCTTTGTAGGGCCAATCATGGTGTGGTCCAAACCCAAAATTCATCCCTTTAATTATTTCATCACTTGAGGAAAGGCAAAAGAGTGTGGTTCTGTGTGTGTGTGTGTGTGTGGATGGGGGGGATCAGATAAAACAATTCCTCATTGTACCTATTGATACATCAGTACTTCAGATGTCACCTGGGATGGTTATACACTTATGCCTTCTACTTTTAATTAATTTTTTTTTGTTATTCTGAACTTGATCATCAACAACCATGAAAAAACAGAAGAAGATTGTACATGAAACCATGAATATCTACTTCATATGACTTGAAGGGTTTTCAAAAAAATAACATAATTAATTCTACATTTTAGTTTCAAAGCTAGTTAGCTTGTCTGTCTCCTAAACTTCCTAGGCTCTTCCGTGCTTTTAAAATGCTATAATGGCCTTTTTTCTTCCTTCCTTCCTTTCTCCTTCCTTCCTTCCATCTTTTCTTCCTTCCTTCCTTTTCTTTTCTCTTCTCTTCTTTTCTTTCCTTTTCTTTTCTTTCTCTTCCCCTCCTCCTTTCTTTCCTTCCCCTTCCTTGTCTTCTTTCTTTTTCTTCCTCCTTTTTTCATCTTTTCCTTCTCCTCTGCCTCCTTTTCCTTCTTCTTCCTTTTTTTTTTTGGTATCACTGTTGGTAAATATCCACACAAGAAAAAAAAGCAAGGAAATGAAAAATGTCTATTGTCTAGACTATGATATATAGTTGGATAGTCACAAAGTTGATTTATCAGTTTATGTATCTTGCACTGACATTGTAGGTGGACAATTACCAGGACATATAGGAGGAAAGGAGAGAGCTTCATTGCCTTTGAGAAGAGATTATTAAAGAGAAGAGGATAATTGACCATGTTTTAGGCAGTAGAGAGGTCAAGAAAGATGAGGACAGAGAAATGGGCTTTAGATTTGGCCATTCCGAAGTCACTGGTAGCTCTGGAGAGAGCAGTTTCAGTTGAATGATGAGTTTGGAAGCCAGCCTGCAGAGAGTTAAGAAAAGACAGAGGGCAAAGGAAGTAGAGGCATCTATTGTAGATTACCTCAAGGAGTTTAGCCTCAAAAGCAAGGAAAAATGAGGGTTGATAATCAAATGGGATGGATGAACCAAATGAGGATTTTTTTGAGGATGGGGAGACATAAGTTTGTAGGCAGTGGGAACAGAGCCAATAGGGATGAAAGATTATTGTGAGAGTATATATGATAAAGGGAAATGCTAGAGAAGACAGAACAGAATGGAATTGCTTGTACAAGCAGAGCAGTTTTTCCCTTGGCGAGGAGAAGGACCACTTCTTCCTGTAAGGGTGAAAGAGGAGACTGTGCCAGATGAGGAAAGGGATAGAGGGAGCTCTTGGTGAATGGCCTCAATGTTTTAGTGACATATGAAACACATTTCTCAACCAAGAGGGTGGAGTGAGGGGGAGTGATGGGAGGTTTGAGAAGGGATAAAAAAATTTAGAAAACCCATTTTCTTGTCACAGTGTATTCCTCAGCCAGTTGAGGTGTCTGTCTGTCTTCTCACCCTGGAGGCTCAGTTGAGATTATGTAACAGAAATTTGTAGTGGTTTCAGTCAGCACAGTTTCATAATTTTCTCCAGCTTCACTTAGCAGCATGTATATAGGAGCAAAGGCAGTGGATGATGGGAATAATACAAGACTGAGCCTTGGCAGGGCAAGATCTTTGATAGGGTAAAGCAGTAAAGAACTAAAGAGAGGGACTAAAGACATAGTGAATGATGGATGTACTATGTGTTGTCCTAATTTTCACAAAATATCAAAAGAGTCGGAAGAAGATATCCAGTGAATGAATAAATAAATAACAAAACATTTAGTTAGTGTTTACTAGCTTCAAAGCAAAGTAAACAGGCCTTGCTCTTAAGGAGCTCACATTCTAATGGGGGGAAACAAAATATATGGAATTGTGCATTTGCACATTGATTATAGTCTGTGTAGAGGATTTGTCTAAAGACAAAAATAAGGATCACACAGGATTCATAGGGCATGAGTGAGTTTAGATATTCCCTGGTAGTGCTATTGCCCATAATGATGAGATGATAGAGCCAGAGAAACACAATTCATCAGCAAAGTTTTTTTTTTTAATGAAAAGTTAAATTATGCAGCTGGATCACCTATCTTCACTTGATTTGGCTGTAAATGTCTTTTGGCTGTTCCTGAAAATCAAATCTACCCCCAAATTATGAAGATACAATACTTTTGTGGATATTAAAGAGAATGTAACATTTTCTGAAAGCAACTCCTGAAATGTGTAGAGCAATACTGAAAAGAGGACTTGTCCTCTGGAGAAAATGACATGCATTTGAATTACTAAAAATCTGTCTCTTTGTTTAAAATCCAGTTTTTTTATTTTGTAGTGACACTTTTTACAAGTAAGTGTGAATTAAGGATCAAAAATGTTTTGGTAGTGGGGGTGGGACAGCCAAGAAGACTATAATATAATGGTACTCGAAGGGTGAAAAGGCACTAGAGGAATAAAAAAGAGGACAAAAAAGCTGGAATCAAGAAGCAAAAAATATCTTATTCTTCACAGTTTTTTTTTTTCCTTTCTAGGAGGTAGTCATACAGCTCTTGCACAAAATTGCTCTATTGGTAGAGGACTCGACTGATGGTGTCATATTGGTGTGAGTGAGTTACTTCTCTTCCCACAAAATGAGGAATTAGACTCCCTGAATTCTTGATCGTTTATCTGTTATTCAATGTCCTTAGATTACAGTCATTTATACTCAAGAGAGAGGTACCTGGAAATTCATAATATAGTTTTTCTAAAATTGACAATATATTTTCCTTTAATTCTCATTTCTAACACCTACACGCTTACTGATTGTGATACAGTAAAAAATGTGCTGCAAAATTACATCTCCCCTCACTAATTTTAGCTTGGCTACATACTTATGAACAGTATCAATCTTACACGCAAAACTGATCTACCCTAATACAGCCCCATAGCTTTTAAATTTTCTTTTGTTAATTTACCAGCAGACTTTCCATTGTTTTTCAAATGAAAAATTAGGCTTTTTTATGGAGTTCAGAGTCATAGTAATTTCCTTGTTCCAGTTCCATTAACTTCCTGGTAGTATTGTTTGAAGCATCTAGACACTGATGTGTAATCCAACTGTTTCCCTAATATGTGGGAAGTAGCAAATGGCTTGTTTATCTCATAAACAGTTATAATGCAAGGCTTTTTTGGTATGTGCGTGGGTCTGAAAAAAAAATACTTTCCCATGAAAATTCTGGTCAGACTAAGATTGGCATAGATTGCATTGCCATTGGCACCAAATTGTGTTGAAAGAGCTGGAGAGGAAAAGAGTACAGAATTATTCTCTTGTTGACTTCCTATTATATTCCTCGAACCTCTCCCACCTTTCTCAAGTCCTTAGACCTGCTTTGGACTTTTATCTTGGAAAATGATCTCCCCTACCACTTTGGGAACATCATGAGGTCATGGATTTAGAACTTTACACATTCAGAGCTTTTGACATTTCATATTCATATAACCTCCAGGGCCCTCAAATCTTCCTTATCTCCAAGTGTCTCTCATTTCATGGGATTTAGATCTGGAAGGGACATTAGAGGTTAGTTCAACTTTGTTATTATACAGATGGTAAAACTGAGACCTGGAGAGATGAAGTGATTTATTCAAGGTTGTATCCATGGTAAATTGAATTCAAATCCAGGTGATCCACTCCAAATACAGCATTTTTCCACTATACCAAACTCAATGGCATTCACTTGAATTCCCATCATCTTGATGACACTCCACTTTAACCTCTCTCATTTCCTTGTTCCTTTCTTGATTTCCTCCTGCCTCAGAGACAGACGTATATTTTCTTGCTTTCAAGGTGCCCTATCTTTTCCTACCTTTCCTCCATCAATTATCCTTTCACTTTTTTGCATCTTTAATATGTCCCTCTCTATTGATTTTTTTCCTTTTTAAGAAATATGGTCAGATCTTTTACAATCTGAAAAATCCTATTTCAGCTTTAATAGTCCCCAAATCTGCCATTTCATCTCTCTCTGTTTACTGCTAAACTTCTAATAAGCATAACCTCCTTTCCTCCCTCCACTCCCTTAACATCCACTGACTGCTCAATTTACTGCAGACTAACTTCCATCCTCACTACCTTACTGAAACTGTTTAATCAAAGGTCATGCATAACATCCCAAATGCCAAAACTGATGTCCTTTTTTCAGTGTTCATCCTTCTTGACTTCCTTGCAACATTTGACACAGTTGGAACTTGTGTATGTATTGATTTCCTTGGTTTCTGTGACATTACATCTCTCTGTGTCTCTTCTAACCTCTCTGGCTGATGAATGGAACTCATAATAATGACTATCAATTTTCTCAGGGAAACATAAGGTGAGGTTATCTGCTGAGGGAAGGGTAAATGGGATTGGAGATTTGAGGAGAAAAGTATAAAACTAGTGCTGTGGGGAATGTAACTGATAATCAATAAAGGATGAAAATAGAATTACTGTAATACAAGGAAAATTAGGAACCCCTGAGAAACCACTAGCTACTGACAAGCACCCCCAGAAAGAATGGACTCAGATATCTTTGGCATTTAGCAAACCCCCTGGGACTCCATGACTCCACCAAGGAATGTAAATGAGATTATCCCACTAGTATGATAACCTGACTGAATCTTTTGATCAGCCAGAACCTTTGTTCCTGTTCCCCCCCCCCACTCTGTACCCCCATATCCTATATAAGCCAAGCCATAACCCCAACACATTGCCATTGATTTGTGGTGCCATACCCCAATGGCCGCCGGCTAATAAATTCTCCACTTAAAACTTATACTCTGTGGTGTGTCTCGCTTGCTTCTGGTACAACATTTTGGAGGCCCCAGCGAGATGAGGCGGTATTTCGTGTTACCTCCCTGGAGACACACACAGAATTCCGGACCTCAACAGGGAGTCTCTGCCCCCGATCCACCTTCTCTCACTTCAGAGGGCCGGCTCCTGGGGATTTCTTTTCCTAGGACTCTGATGTGGAGTGATGGTCTCGGAGAATGGGCTCTTTGCTGGCCTGTCCCTTTTTGGCCTATGGAGAATTCTGGTTTGCAGACCTCTAGAGGTAAGGTTTTTCTGGTTTGGTTTCTGGTTTGGCGCTAGCCATTTGGGTCTCTGTTATCATGCTAAACCCTGACGAGGCTGTAGTACAGAGCTAGGGGGGCTGGGATGCCACCCTTCCTATTGGGGTGTGGGAAGATTGGGGTGTTTTCCTTGAAGAGGGAACCTGGTTTATTTTCTTTCCTCTGAGGGGACCTGCTTAGCCCCAGTTAACTCATGCCATTGGTTATATGTTTTGTGTTGGGTGTGGGAAGATTGGGGTGTTTTCCTTGAAGAGGAAACCTGGTTTATTTTCTTCCCTCTGAGGGGACCTGCTTAGCCTCAGTTAACCCATGCTACCGGATCTGTTTGGGGTGTGGGAAGATTGGGGGTGTTTTCCTTAAAGAGGAAACCTGGTTTATCTTCTTTCCTCTGAGGGGACCTGTTTAGCCTCCAATTAACCCATGCTGTTGGTCTCTGTTTTGTGTTGGAGGTGTGAGAGAGGTTGGGGTTCGTATTTTTGAGGAGGAAATCTTTCCTCTGAGGGGACCTGCTTAGCCTTCAATTCAATCCACACCGTGAATTTTGTTACATTTTGAGTTTGTCTCTGTTCATGTGTCTATGTCAAAATTGTGAAATGTCTATGTTTTGTTTAAAAAATCTGAAACATAGGCAGCCAGAGATATCAGGCTGTCACTAGGGAAACAGACTCCCTTCCTTGTGGCTCCCGTTTGGCCAGCGTGGAACTACGGGGAATGGGTTAAAATTTGGCAGATTCTGGGTTTTAAATTGTTAAAAAGTTTGGAAATTGGTTAGTTGAATTTGGGAAGAAAGAACTCCTGAAATTGTAAATCCATTCCAGGAGCTCACTCTTGCTGAACACATCTCCTCCCAATGAATGCCTTCTGGCTAAGTCTTCAGTGGGACTCTCGCATTTGTCTTAGTCCCTGATTCCCTTAGATTCAAGTACAAGAGAGGTTTTTGGGAGCGAGCAAGGGGGTGAAGTTTACTTGAATTACAATCATTGGGATCTTTTCACTAGGGATGCAGTAAAGGTTAGAGCAGTTAAATCAAACTCCTCTCCTCCCAGATCAGATTAGAAGAGAATGCCGGAGAACCGTAGGGAAAAACTTAAATCGCCCTCCCCACCAGGCAAAAGGAGGAGAGGGACAGAAATTCACAGACTGACAGTCAGTCTTGTGCCCCTCCTTGTGGTAAAGTTTAAAGGTAAAATTTGAGAAAGAGAGACATAGAAAATCTGTATAAGGAATTTAGGGGGGTTGTAGAATAGCAGCTTGAGACTACCTGTTTAGTCAGGAGTCCATGTGCTCCCATGTGCTCCTGGCCTCACCCTTCCCCCACCCTCCACATTGAAAGGTTATCATAGCTGAAGCTAAAAGGAAACTTGTAAAGAAATAGGGCTGGTTAGTTAGTGCTTGGAAGAGCAGGCCCCACCTAGGGAGGAGCCCTTAGAAAACTAAAATCCTTTTAGGCATTTTTGTATAAGATGAAGCTTGGAAAAAGTGGGTGCAAAAATTAAGTTTCTCTTTCTTTCATAAGTTCATTCATGGCCAGGCAAAAGTTCCTATACCTGGGCCAGAGGTAGTGGTGCTGAAGAATATACAGCTAAATAAAGTGTATTTGGGATGTTAATATATTAATATATGTGATACATGTATTTATATATTAATACATTAATATATAATACCAGAAGTAATAAGACCAACAGTTCCTATATTGTATCTGGAAATGTAATAGATATCATCTGAAAATTATTGTTTCTGTATTTCTAAACTTGCATTGTGTTCCCAAAAATTCTCTTAGATTGTGAAATTTGAGAAGACCATTGTGTGGTAAGAAATGATATTATAGTAATTTTAATCTGATTTTGATATATGTGAATTGGGTTTTTAAATGGATGTGATAAAATTTGGAACTGTTATATGTGGTTATAACAAGTAAATAATTAATAATACTGATATTTAACCATGAGAACAGACTTTCTGTGTGAAAAAGTTTTCTATCATGAGAATATATCTGGTGATTTAAAGTTATAGTTTCAAATAATGATATGAAAGATTCTCTGTGCAAGGAGATTTAGAAATGTGTTCACCTAAATTGATAAAAGGATTGTTTCAAGTTTTAAAATGCATAATTATGTTTAGGGCACTGGTACATTTCTAAATTGTGTAATTTGACAAACAGATGTATCAGCAATATTGAAAAATGTGGTAATCTTTTACAATGCAGAGAGTATTGGGCCTTAGAAATTAAAATGTTACCACTAGTGGTTATGAATCAGATTTGATTTGCTTATCCAACTCAGTTATGATCACTAGATTAGTAATTAATTGGAATCTGTTTCAAGTTTTAGATACATGATAATTGCTTGTGGTATACTTATTTCTAAGTTTGTTATTATATACAAATTGGTTAACATTACATTACCTGTGCTGTTAGAGAATAATTTCTCTTATAATCTGGATGTTGTTAGATTAAGAATTGTACTTAATTAAGAAATTGAGGTTGTTAACTGAAACAAGAACTTTTGAAATCATCTAGTTATGAATTCTTATCAATCTTGTGTGGTTTTCTGTGTAGAGGAATTCTTATGGAAAAAGTTTTTTTAAGTCCTGGTAAACCTTATTATTGTGATAAGGCTAATTAATTGAGTACGTAATTTATAGAAATTAAGTGTCCTCCCATTATAACACTTTTTGATTAAGGAACTTTGTAATGTCTAGGAATTCTGTGCAATATTTGAGAATGAGGACATTTGGCACCAACTTAGTTAATGAATTCCAGCATTTAAAGGTTAATTTGCTTTAAGGAAAAAGAAGATGTCTATCATTTTAAAACCTTCTAAATAATTGTCTTCAGGAAAGTTTAGCGAGCATGCCTTTCAATATCAGGATAAAAAAAATCCTTATTAGAATTATTAGAATTAATGCTTATCTATGGAAGCACCCATTCAATGTCTTATTCAAGTTTTTTTTGAGTAAGAAGGTTCAAACGACAGTCTAAATTCCTTACTCCTCCCCACCCTTAGTTTAGATAAGAAGAAAAGAATTTCACCTTAGCCCACCTGTAAGAAGGGAAGGAAAGGGGAGGGGCAGCAATAAGAGGACGGTAGGGGCCAAGAAGCCTCCAACCTGGCTTCTTTAAAAAAACTGATAAGATTAGACTAAGACTTGAGATGGGTTTGGCCTGGTAGTTTAATTAGTGAAGTCTGCCATCTGATGGAGAAAAACCCACCCTCAGGGGGAGATGAGGTGGCAGATCTTTTTAATAAGTGTTCCCTTTTTTTAGAATGAGTTATCACGAAAAACAAATCCCCTTTTTGTGTCTTTGTGTGTTTAAGAAGCTGGAATGGGATTCCAGTATACACAGTTATGACAATGAAAGTACTAACTTATGAATTGTTTTGTCTTATGGTTGAAATGTAAAGGAAGACTGAATACTAGGTTTGAAAGTTTTGGAAAGGTAAATTAAGGTTGAGGGAAAATAGGAAAGGCAGATAAGAAAGTTTGGGGACAAATGGGAGTTAGCTAAGCCTCTCCTGTCTCGAGAATGATAGTTTCAGAAGGTCAAAGTAAGTTGGAGATGAGTGTGAGGAAGTACTTAGAAGAGGGAAAAGTTATGTAGCTTGATTTGATAATTATTAGCTCAATAAAATTTGGGCAGTCTTATCTGAAGGATATTTATTTGCTATTTAAGATTTTATGGGACTACAATTTAATATTGTCTTAAGCTCTGATTACAGGACTAGGTCACATGAAGCCGGTAATGGCATGGCAGGCATTGCAAACTGAGAATTTAAGGTGGATCTGCCTGGGAGCAGTCGTGAAGACGACCTTGGTCACAGCCTAGGTAGGATCTTCCTGACTTTATT
The DNA here is from genome assembly GCF_011100635.1 of Trichosurus vulpecula. Lineage (NCBI taxonomy): Eukaryota > Metazoa > Chordata > Mammalia > Diprotodontia > Phalangeridae > Trichosurus > Trichosurus vulpecula. The sequence continues at coordinate 381,667,653 of NC_050576.1, forward strand.
TCCCAACTCTGCTATTTCCTTTCTGAAAAGGAAAGTCCCCACCTGGTTACTCCTAAGCCCTGCTTTCAGCACCTGGTGACTATAAGATTGGCTATCAGATATGACTCATGCCTGGAATCAGAGCTAAGGAAGCTCTTTCCTTCTGTTAAGATATATGACATAGTCCCTCGTTTCTTTCATAGAAAATTTAAATTATCAAGAAGTTTTGTAAGCACTATGCTAAATCTGTTAGGTAATAGATAGATGAATATTGAAATATCTCTGAGTTATTATAATAGGATACAGGTATGAATAGTTTACAATTTTAACTTATGTTCATGACCAAATAATAAAACATTGAAATAATATAGGGATAACATCCAAAAAGGGAAAATGATTAGGCAAAGTAAATAAGGCAAAGATGTAATGTGATCAATGTCTAATAAAAGGAAGGGATAGCGAATTTTGAAAAAGACAATAGGATCAGATTGATTCCCCTAAGAATTATGTACAGATGTGTATGATTGGCTCTAAAAATTTATCAATTCTGGAAATTCGAGCTGATAAGTGTGTTTTGGTAGTAAGATCTTAAATTTGGATGCTAATACAAGAAAATTGTATAAGATAATGGTACAAGTGAAAATATATCCACTTTGTAAAGTATCTGTAAGTTATAGTAAGTTAAAATTGTCTGAGAATTTCTAGATCTGAACCAGAGAGGCAGAACTTAGCCCTGCGTGGCTGGGACCTATGTTGTGTTTCTTTCTTAATCATCAAATTACATGTGTTCTGGGAACCCTGTGTGAGGAGTGGACATCTGGGCCTATAGGAGCCTTGCCCTGTGGTTCCAAGAGCCTGAGAGGGACAGCACCGGACACAGACAGCTTTCTCACGGGATCCGGAACCAGAACCTGAGCAAAGACCTGCTTTTTTTTTCCCCTTCTGTGTCCTTGTGTTCCCAAGACTGTTTTTCCTGAATTTTTATTATGTTCCCTCTGCTTACTTACAATTAGTTTACAATTTCTGCCCATCCCTGGGGATGTCCAAATACAGAAAAGGGAAAACCTGACTCTACCTAGATAGGGATTTTAAAACTTCACCCTGTGGAAAATAGAGTTTTTTCCATACCTTTAATTGGTCTTTAGGCGAAACTTTCAGTTTGCCTTTGACCAAAAAAGGGGGAAATGTGGGATGTTTTATATCATTTTTTAAATTTCTGGAGTGCAGTACCCGGGGAGGCTCCTTGGACTCTCCTTGAGTCTTCCAATTAGGTCTGGCCTTCCCCTGGGGCCAACGACCTAGCATTCCTTTTATTGTCACCCCTGTTTAGCGTTTTGGTTGGCCTCCTAATTTTATTGCTATGCCCCATCAGGTCATTCCTTTTTCAAGGATTTGAAACACCCCATGAAAAAAAAGTGGGGAATGTAATACAAGGAAAATTAGGAACCCCTGAGAAACCCCTAGCTACTGACAAGCACCCCCAGAAGGAATGGACTCAGATATCTTTGGCATTTAGCAAACCCCCTGGGACTCCATGACTCCACCAAGGAATTGTCAGTAGATAGGACCATCCCACTGAAGGATAACCTGGCAGACCCTGTCTAGCAGATATCCCTGGGGCTCCCTGACTCCACCAAGGAATGTAAATGAGATTATCCCACTAGTATGATAACCTGACTGAATCTTTTGATCAGCCAGGACCTTTGTTACTGTTCCTCCCCCCCCACTCTGTACCCCCATATCCTATATAAGCCAAGCCATCACCCCAACACATTTGCCATTGATTTGTGGTGCCATACCCCAACGGCCACCGGCTAATAAATTCTCCACTTAAAACTTATACTCTGTGGTGTGTCTCGCTCGCTTCTGGTACAACATTACCATGAAACAATGAAGGTCTAGCGGAAATTTAGGCAGCCTGAGTTTGTAGTGGACACAGTCAATGTGATTTCACACCCTGTTCTGGAAGCCCTGGGCAATAGTATCAGAGAGGGCAGAAAGGGGCGGGGTGTTACTTAGATATGGAGATTAGTAGGTTAGGAAGAGCCAAATGTGAGGGAAGGAGAGATTTTCTTAGAGGAAAGTTTATTGTTTAAATGGCTGATCCTACTGGGTCAAGACCTTGGCAAGAGTTGTAATTTGGTAGGTTGAGCACGTGAGTTGGAGTCCGAAGACCTGGGATCGAATCTTGTCTCTGTCTTTTGCTATTCGTACGGCCTTGGGCAGGTTGCTTCATCTCAATTTCTTTGTCTGTATTTGAGGGATTCGTGCTAGAAGATTGCTAAGGTCTCTCTCAGTTCTAAATCCTATGAACCTATGAGGCCAGAAGAGGGGTGCTGGCCTGGGAAAAATAGGAAGAGATGAAGGTCCCTGGGGGGATGATTAATTAATCAATCAACAAATGCTGAGCACCTACTATACGCAGGCATTCTGCCAGATGCTCTGTCTGTCTATCTATCTATCTATCTATCTATCTATCTATCTATCTATCCATCTATCTTTCTATCTATCTATCTAATCTGTCTGTCTGTGTCTATCTGTCTATCTATCTATCTTGGAGGGGGAAGGCAAAGCAATTGGGGTTAAGTGACAATCAGACCTCCTGACTCCACGGCGGTGCCTCTGTTCACTGTGCCACCTCACTGCCCCAAGATGCTTTATTACAAAGACAAAAATTAAATAGCACCAGCCCGTTAGGAGTTTATACTGTATTGGGGAAGATAGCATACAGTTATCCCTTCCACATCAAGGGAGTTAGCGGAGCCACACCCCCATTAGGAAAATCTGAGTAAAATTTTTTGACCTTCCCTTCCTATCAGAGAAGTTAATTATTATGGTATTAAAAGATGTCCTATGTTGGTATCTTATAATACTATACACATATTTTATATATTTCTGAGTTTTTAAACTTTTTCTGTGTCATCTGCTACCTTTGTGTATCATCTGTGTCTTCCACAAAAATCCCCAAAATTCCCATTTAATTTCTTATGCCAGACTGCCATATAACCATATAGCAAAGCTGAGATGAGGAAAGTCTCAATGTGGAAGGGATAACTGTACATACATATAAGAAAATACAAAATAGGGCAGCTAGGTGGAGCAGTGGATAGAGTACCAGGCCTGGAGTCAGGAAGACTCATCTTCCTGAGTTCAAATCTAGCCTTAGATACTTACTAGCTGTGACCCTAGGCAAGTCACTTAACCCTGTTTGCTTTAGTTTCCTTACCTGTAAAATGGGCTGGAGAAGGCAATGGCAAACCATCCCAGTATCTTTGCCAAGAAAACCCCATATGGCATCACAAAGAGTCGGACGTTACTGAAAATAACTCAAGAACAACAAAATACAAAAAGTAAACAAAATAAATACATAAATTTAAGATATATTCTTTGAGGACAGAAGGTGAGATTTAGGGGTAAAAAAGCTTATGTAGAAAGTGATACTTGAACTGAGTTTTGAAGGAAACTAGGGACTCTAAGACATGGAGGTGAGGAGGGAGTGCATTCCAGGCACAATGGACCGCCAATGCAAAGGCATGAAGACAGAAGATGGAGGATGATTGAAGATGAATAACAGCAAGAAGGCCAGTTTGCTTAGACTGTAGTATGGATGAAAGGGACTAGTGTACACTAAGGCTGGAAAAGTTTGGTTGAAGCCAGCTCATGCAGGGCCTTACATGCCAAACAGAGGTTTTATTTTTGTATTCGAAAAAGTATTCACACATGGTGTCAAAGTCAGGAGAAGCAGAAGCAGAGCCAGGAGGGGAATTAAGCACAGCCAACCTGGATCCCTCAATGAAATAGGAGGAAGAGGAGGAGGAGGAAGAGAAGGAGAAGAAGGAAAAGGAGGAGGAGGAGGAGGAGGAGGAGGAGGAGGAGATAATCATTTCCCAATGGGAGAAGGGGTTCGACATTGTAGAGGTATGTTCCAGGGTGAGAAGGACCCAGACATTGTCAGAAGTTCCAACGTAAGATGATGGCTGAAGTATAGCATTGAAACCTTGGGGGTTGGAAGTCAGAGCAACATGTCTTACAAATAGTTGGTGCTTAAAAAACACTGTTTGAATCAGTGAATTAATTATAATGCTACATGTGCTAAACTAATATTTTATTTTACTTGACAGCAGGATGAGATTAAATAGTATTTGTTAGCTAAAGGTGATTTAACTGGAAAATTTATTTCAACATTTCTGTCTCCAGGATTTTTAACAGAATGAAAATACTTTAATACAATACCATAAAAGCATGTTCCACATCAAGAAAAAGCAGTATATAAGTATTATAATTCATGACACAATAAAGATGCATAATTCCCATTAAAATGATTTTTTCCCTTTACAAATATAGTCATGACAGAGTTTCATTAGTTCTAGTTAATTTAATTTATATAAAGTAAATCTCTAAGGAATACCTCCTTCAAGAGGTCTTTTCTGATTCCTCCAGTTGTTAATGTTCCCTCTTCCAAATCATTTGTTTATTTTGTGTATGCCTTGTTTTTACTTGGTTTTGAATATGCTTTATTTGCCCCAATAGAAAGTAAACTCCTTGAGGGCAAGACCTGTCTCTCTTCTGTATCTCCCGGTGAGTAGCACAGTTCCTGGCACATAGTAACAGCTCACTAAATGATTATTGATTGATATATCTATTTCATAATTCATGACTCAGTGGATGGCCCCTAGAGAAAATTCACAAATAAGTGAATTATGCATGAAATTCTACCTTATTATCTCCACCTGTTCCTCTTCCAGACATTTGCCTTCTTTTTGGCATCTTCTTTCTCAGCCCTCACCCTCAGTCATCAGTATAATTCTAGATCTCCCTTTTCCCACCTGGAGCCAAATTACTCAGGGCTTTTTGTTGTCATGGCCCTCCTCCAACAATGAAACACATCTATCCTGTATTTAATTCTTTTAGAGTCCCTGGTGTTCCTTAGCTGATCTGATGGACTAATTTGTTCTAATAGATGAAGGCCAGGGGTTCATTTCCAGACAACAGGTGCTACTCACTGGAGGTACTCTGCATATGCCACCACCTTTATGGTCTAACCAGAGGTGGGGAACCTGCAACCTTGAGGCCACATGTGACCCTTTAAGTCCTCAAGTGTAACCCTTTGACTGAATGCAAACTTCACAGAACTAATCCCCTTAATAAGAGGATATATAGTCATGGAGGAGGGAAGAGTAGTTTCTGGGGTAAACATGAACATAAAATTTATAATAATGGGAAATAATTAGCCTGATTCAATCAACCATGGAAAAAAAAGTGGAGCCACATGACCATTTCAAAGTGATGTGGCAAGTATTGTTGTCCAGAGGAGAGTGAGGATGAGATGGAGCATGTGTGTGGAGAACCTAATGGGGGAATATGATGGATACTGGACAGGTAGCCATGACAGTAGAATTAAATTCAACCACAAATGATTCAGGGAATATTTGCTAATTACCTCCTACAGCCAAGGCATTGTGGTATGTGCTGGGAATAAAAGGATAAGTGGGGATAGGGAGATGTTATAAGAGAGATTGTGAAGTGGGTAGAGCCCTGCAGTCCCTTCCAGTTCTTGGATTGTGTGTGTGTGTATAGTTGATAATCATAACTCACAATTATGTAGCTCTTTAAAATTGGCAGAACACTTTCCCTAAAACTGAAAGAAGCAGGTCCTATGTTATTATCTTTATTTTGCAGATGAGGAAACTGAAGTTCAGAGAAGCTAAAATGAGTGTCAGGGATAGGATTCGAACTCAGCCCTTTCCTAATTCTCTGCCTAGTATTCTTTCTGCTATACCATGGTGTCTGTTTTCAAACACAGCAAGTCACTAGAATTCTGTTTCACAACAAGGAATTCAAGACATCTTTTTAAAAATAAATTATTATTATTTTTGTTAATCACTTAATTGACTTAATCACCTATATTTCCCAAATGGATTCTTCTATCCATTCCTAGAAACCAATTACTTTCATCAAAGAGCAACAAAAGGGGAAGAAAAAAATAGTTCAGCAAAACTAAAACTACATAATTAAAAGTGTGACATACGTATCTCCACACTCGTAGTCCCCCACTTCTGCAAAGAAATAAAGAGAAGGTACCTATTCATATGCTTCTTTGGGACCCAATTTGGTCATTATAATTCACGAGCATTCAGTTTCTATTGTTTTTCAGCAAATGATTATTAAGCACCAGCTATGCATAAGACACTGGCTTAACCACTGGCTATGTAAAAAGAGGTTTGATGTAGATCTCATTTGCAAGGAGGTTACAGTTAATAGTGGTGGCTGGGAGCCAATACAAAGACAATCAAAATGTATAGTTATATTTCATTTTTCCCTGGCGTGGAGAATGACTCCTGTATTGGAAATAAGAGAACAAAATGACCAACAGAGAACTGATACCCGAGACAATTAAGGTGATAATAAAAGAGCATTTAATTGTTCTTGATGAATTCAATTGATCTAGCCCAGAAGAAATGGATTCTTGGGCCCAGAAGGAGGGGGAAGTTGTGATTGATAAGCTGTAACTGCTGATTTTTCAGCAATATTATAAAAACCTGAAAGGTACCATAAGATTGAAGAAGGGCGAATACTGTTCCAAACTTAAAAAAAAAGAAAGAAAAAATTGAAGAGAACAGAATCTGCAAACTATAGGCCAATGAACTTGACTTCCATTACTGGGAAAACTACAGAATAAGTCATTGAAGAAAAAGTTGGCAAATGTCTAGAAAAGGAAGTGGTGATTACCAAGAGCTAACGTGGTTTCGTTAAAAACAGATCATGCCAGGATAATTTTATTTCCTTTTCTTGTCAGAATTACTAAACTAGGAGTTAAGAGAATACTGTGGATATAATTTACCTAAATCTTTTTTTAAGTGCTGTCTTTTTTATTTTTTTTAAATTTTATACATTTTTTTTTTAAATTTTTAGTTTACAACATTCAGTTCCACAGGTTTTGGGGTTCCAAATTTTTTCTCTCTTCCTCTCCTTCCCCCTCCCCCTCTCCAAGATGGCATGTAATTCAATCTAGGTTCTATATTTGCCTTCATGGTGAACTTATTTACATAATAGTCCAGTAGTAAAGAAGAATTATAACCAAAGGAATGAATCACAAAAAATGAGAAATGAAACCAAAAAAGAAGGAAAAAAAAAGAGAGAGCAAATAGTTTGCCTCCATCTGCATTCAGACTCCATAATTCTTTCTCTGGATGTGCATAGCTTTTTCTATCATGAGCCTTTTGGGGCTTTGAACCTTGCATTGATGAGAAGAGTCAAGTCTATCAGAGTTAGTCCTTATATATACTGTATGTATATTGTAATTGTGTATATTGATCTCCTGGTTCTGCTCCCCTCACTCAGCATCAGTTAATATAAGACATTCCAGGTTGTAATGAAGTCCGTCTGCTCCTCATTTCTTATAGCACAATAGTATTCCATTACACTCATATACCACAATTTGTTTAGCCATTCCCCAATTGATGGGCATCCCCTTGATTTCAAATTCTTTGCCCCCACAAAAAGAGCTGCTATAAATATTTTTGTACATTCAAGTCCCTTTCCCACTTGTCTGATCTCTTTGGGATATAGCCCTAGAAGTGGTATTGCAACTTTTAATGAAGATGATGAAGGGAAGTGGATTAGATGATAAAAAATTCAGAGGTGGTTGGATAGTCAGACTCAGAGTAGTTGTTAATTCATTGTCAACATGGCAAGTGGTCTCCAGTGGAGTGCCCCCAAATTTGTCCTTGGTCCTTTGTCATTTAACATTTTAAAGAGTAACTTAAATAGGCATAGATGGCATGATTATAAAATTTATTGATAACTCAAGGCTGAGATGGATAGCTAATAACAGTAGACAAGAGTCAGGACTAAAAATATCTTGACAGGCTAGACTAGCATTAGGTCAAATCTAATAAGAAAAAAATTCAATAGAATACATATGTAACGTTTTACACCTGGGTACAAAAAAATCAGCTTCACAAATAGAGGAGTATGGGGGCATGGTTGGACAGCAATTGTTTTGAAAAATACTTTGGGTAGTTTTAATGGACTGCAAGTTCAACTCAGCAGTGAAATTTGGCAGGAAAAAAAAAGCAATGCAGTCATTGGCTGCATTAAGAGAAGAAGCAAAGCTTCCAGGATGATGGAAGATACAATCCTTATGATTATTATGATAAATTCTGGGCACCATAGTTTAAGGAAGACATAAATAATATGGGAAGTTTCCAGAATGCCACCGGGTTTGTGAAGGGCCTTGAGTTGTCATATGAGAATCAGGTGAAGGAGTTGGGATTGTTTATCCTGAAGAAGAGAAGACTGGGGGTGGAGGGGAGTGGAAGGGGTTGGATATTATAGCTGCATCCAAGTATTTCTGAAGAGTTGTTATGTGAAGGAAGGATTAGACTTTTTGTTTTTGGCCCCAGAAAGCAGAACCGATAGCAACACATGAAAATTACAGGGCAAATTTAAGTTTGAAATAAAGGGAAACTTCCTAATAATTAGAGCTTCCTTGAGAGGTGGTGCATTTCTCTTTCTTGGAGGTCTTTGAGCAGAGACTGGATGATTACTTGTTAAATATGTTATAATGGGGATTTCTTTCATGTATGGTCTGGACTACATGGTCACCAAGGCCCCTTCTAACACTCAAATTCAGTGATTCTGAGATGTAAGGGAGAAATTAAAAAGAAGGAATGAAAGGTCTAAGCAAAATTCAAAAGGAAAATTGTAGGAGGGTTTAATTTCATATCATGTGCTATGGGAGATTTAGAGTCAGTCTGGAGGTGGGTTAGTGGTTATATTTTATATGTATGTATATATCTGTACATATTTTATATGTATAATCAGAAAGTAATACAATAGCCTATTATTGTGGAAGTGTGGTAGTTTGAGGCAGGACTGGTATAATGGCTAAAGTGAAGAATTTGGGCCATGATGACTAGGCAAACCATATAAACCACTTCACGTGTAGAATTATATATTTAGAACAGTAATGTCAAACTCAAATAGAAAGTAGGAGACTAAACTGTATGTAAGGATCCTTGTAGGCCACATATTGACTTAGAAAACTACATATTAATAGTATCACTGTTTTGTTGTGTTTTTATTTATTTTGTTAAATATTTGCAAATTACATTTTAATCTGGTTCAGGCCATACTTGGGAGTGTTGTAGGTTGTGTTAGGCCTGTAGTTTGACACTTCTGATTTAGAGCTTGGAGGAATTTTAAAGATCATCTAGGCCAATTCTTTCATTTTGCAGATGAAGAAACTGAGGCCCAGAGAAGTGAAGTGATTGGGATTCAAACTCGGGTTTTCAGACCCCAATCCTAACACTTTGTCCTGTGCTATCCAATTTTTTCTTTGTTTGTTTTACCATGTACATGTAGTAGTGGGAGGAGGTGTATTGGGTAGACAATTGAATAATCAATTATCTTTTTGTAGTAAAGACAATGACTAAATCTATTGCTGACAAGCTCATCACGTTGTTTATGAATTTTCTTTATAATTCTGCAGGCAATTATAACTTTACAATGGGCCAGCATTTATCTGTATGTTGGAGCCATAAAGATGAATAAAACACAGGCCTTGGTTTCAAGGAGCTCATAATATAGTAGAAGGAATAAGACAGCTATTACAAATAGCTATAACACAAGAGAGAAAGAGGCAAGTATCATAAGAAAAGTATAAAATGGTTAAAGTTCTGAAGAGGATGTAACAACAATGTTGCTAGCAGATGTGGGGGTGAAAGACCCAACAAGACCGACAACAAGAGCACACAGAAGGGCTGATAGCACAGGTCCTTTGATCTGCTTTTCTAAGGAAAGCAACTTTAAGGGGTTTACTATCTCACTTTAATTAAACATACATATATCATTCACTTAGTTCAGGGGGAAAAGCCAGCACCCTGAACTTCATAGCAAATACAAACAGAAATTACAAACAGATCAACAGACAGGATTTTATCTGTCTGACCAAATCACAATACATACGTAGTCACTAGAGAGAAGAACCAATATCTGGGTTTTCAAAGCAGGCCGCAGAGGGGGTGCTCCTTCAACAGCTACCCAGAGTCTTATCACCAACACTCTTTCAATGAGTGTGCCCCCAAAGGCAAAATGCTAACCTCTGAGTTTATGTACACTTCTTCAGGGTCAAAGGACATCACAACCATGTGACTCAAACCCATGTGAACTAGTCCTTTCCTTGATGTAAGCAGGTTATCGAAGACTCCCGATTCAATCAAAAATTCCTTAGTGCTGAGAAGCACTATAAAACAAAAGACAACAAAAAGTCCACTTTGCTTTCCATTACATTTGAAAGGCAAAACTCATCAAAGGTACTTGATTACCTCAGCATTCTAAAAGAGAAAAAAGTAAAAAAAAAAAGTCCCACCCTAATTACCATAATATAGGGATAGGTTAATTTTACCTGGAGGAGATTAGGAAAAGGCTTCATGGAGCAGCTAGCACTTGAATTGGTCTTGGAGGGGAAAGATTTTCAGTGGCAGATTTGTTCGTATTCCAGGTATGGGTTGAGGGGAGGGAATAAGCAAAGACACAGATGCAGGAAAGATCAGGGTACATTCAGGGAATGGTGAGAATTCTAATTTGTCTAGAACACAGAATATAGGAAGGGAGAAACTGATCCCAATCTGTATTTCTGGGAGGACTTTGAATACCAGGCTATGGAAGCTGGATTTTTTTGAGAAGGTAGCGGAGAGCCTTTGAAGATTTTTGACCAGGAGAGTAACATTGGTTCATAGAACTGAAAGCTGAAAGGGATATCTTTGGTCATTTTATAGATGAGTAAGCTAAGGTCCTTAAAGTGACAACCAAAATCATGCAGATGTTAATAACTAGGAGAACTGGGATTCAAATGCACGCTTGTGATTCCAAGAAGTAGGGCTCTATAAGAACTGTGCTTAGGAAGAGTAATCTGGCAGCAGTTGGTTGGTTGGTTCTTGACCATCATGCTCAAAGAGGACCAAAATGACATCTCTATGTCAGGATCAAGGTATAGTGTGTCTGACTGTGGCTGATCAGACCAATATAAGCTCAGAAGGTTCTACCACAGGTTGGGTACAAATAGTCCATATGAATAAATAATCCATCGACTAGTGTAGGGGTGAGCCTGAAAGTAAAATGCCTAGGTAAGGAAGCTAGTGCAATAGCATGATAACTTTATTATATACTTAAAAGAAATAGCAAATTGTACATAGTAGATTTGCAGTTTCATGAGCAATTATCTTTTTTATTACACTGTTATGGACATGCTTGTTTTGTTCTGTAAATTAAAAATAAAATAAATTGAAAAATAATCTTGGTGATAGGCAATATAGATCTAAATTTAGAGTGGTGACAGAAGCAATAGATAGGAAGAGACAAACATAAAGGATATTTTGGTGACAGTGGACTTGGCACCTGATTAGATATAGGGGTCAAAAGATAGATGTGAAAGATACTTCTGACGTTTGGGAGAATAGGAGTGGCATTAATAAGTAAGTTAGGAAGATTGATGGGTTTATTATTGATATTGCTATTCTTTTCTTCTTCTCCTCTTCAATTTACTGGCTTGGTTATTTTACAGTTCACTAGCATATCCAAATAGAGGTTACTGTTTCCTATAGGTGAAGCAGGCAGACATCTACATGATATGATATCAGTGGTACCATAAAGGTCTTGAAATTCCTTTAAGAGAACAAAGCCTTTCATTCTACACTTAGAGAGAAATATTAGAATGCAAATACCCACTGAGAAGAGAGACAATATACCAGGAGAGATAATATACCTAGATATATACCAATATATATTTGCCTGATATCAGAGTCACTTCAGTTGGAGGAAAGAGAGGTAGAGTTGGCACTGAGTGTCCAAAACAGAGAGTTGCAAGGAAGGGTGAGAGGAGTACGGAAAAAAGGGCCTGTTGGCCTCCTTGAGAAACTTTTCCTATTTCATAATTTTCTTCTACCAAAGGGCTAAGTAGAAAGAAGGATAAATAGCACTCCAATTGTTAATTTTGCTATTTATCAGCAATTCTAGTAAAAATGATTTGGTGGGGGAAAGGAGGTTGAAACTTTCAGCTAAAAGGCCATTTTAAAATTGTCTGTGGATTTAAATTATTTATGCTATCTTGCTTACTCATTAACAGATGTAATAGAGAGTAGATGGTATCGATTGGAGAAGTGACAGGAAGGCAAGACTTCAATAACTCATTCTATTTCTCAGTCTGCCAATGATGAACTAGATGCCACGTTGTAAACAAGCCGTTCACCTCCGTGTTCCTTATGTTTTTCTAGGAATAAAATTGGAATGACAACATTGGCCCATATCACAAAGTGATCATGGGCTTTAATGAATGTTTGTGAAGTATTTCAAGGTCACTAAATGGATGTTTCCAAATGAGTACAAACCGGAAAGAATAAAAACTTCTCTTGTTTTAATGTTTGCGAGAGTCATTAAACAGTTGCAATCTCAGCATTATGTAATACTCTTTTTGGAGCTTTATTTAAAATTTTAATGCCAAAAGCAAACAAAAAAACCCCCTCACAATTGAGAACAATTACAGACTTCTGCTGCTGAAGGAACCATAATCATTCTCAAGGTCCATTGCTTCTGGCTTAGTCCATGGTTTTAACTTAACGCATATACTACAGAAGGTGCTAATTCAATTTGCTTCTAACAAAGATATGTGGTACTAAGATGTCTAAATTTTCATTTGATTTCTTTTAAGAGAATGCATTCATTAGAAACTTCCATCCAATAATTGGTTATAGCTCTCAATGTACTATCAGAGAATTTAGTTCTTTTTTTTTAAACCAGACCAGCTTCATATTTTTTTTTCTATATAAATACCCCTTCTCACCCTCCCCAAGTCTAGGGGGTTAGGGGGGGATGGAGGGATGTCTTACACAGGGCGTTGGTAGGGAGTAGGGGAATGTCATTAAGGCAGTAAAAGATTCTGTGTAAAATGGTTAAAGATTTGGGAAGGGTATGTGTAAGGAGGGTCATGTTCTCCCTACTGCCTTGTGATGCTGTACATCATGGTGATGGTAAGAGTGATCCTAGTGTCCGTGGGGAGGGGAAATGACAGCTCTTCTTCTGTATTGGTCCTGGATACAGTCCCTCCAGTGGTCATTCTGGGTTCCCTTCCCAGCTGTCTGTAGATAAGTGTGCTGCAGAGCTTAGAAAGCAGAGATTCATTTGTGGGGGCTAAAGGTCAGCATTTCCAGTGGCAGTTGTGCTCCAGGACCCTCCAGCTTAGGCACAACAGACTGTAAAGGCTGGGGACTAAAAGGAGTAAAGCCTCCATGGGGCAGAGAAACATCAGGAGGCCCATCATCTTCTGCTGCGAACCCAATCAGGTCAAAGATTTTGCTTAACCAGTCAGCTTCAGAGTTTCCACAGAAGAGAGGCTTCCTACGAAACATTTCTGTGAAGATGCAGCCAACACTACACATGTCCACAAGTGTTGCGTATGCTGATTGCAGGAGAACCTCAGGAGCTGGGTACCAGACAGTGACTACCGCAGCGGTGAGGGCCATCTGGCAGCTGTAGATCCAAGCTAAGCCAAAGTCATCCAGCTTGACTGTTCCACTACTAGTCACAAGTATGTTTTCTGACTTCAGGTCACCGTGGACAATGCAGTTGGCATGAAGAAAGTCTAGGCCTCTTAAGAACTGTCTCATTAGGTCCTTAATGGTCTTCAAGGGCAGCCCTGGTGGAGGGGCCTTGTCCACATATGTCCTCAGGTCTTGGTCCACCAGGGTCACCTTGGTCTCTCTTGGTCACTTTGGGCAATGGGACAGACATCCATCAGCTGGACAATATTGGGATGCTCAAAGGCCTCCAGCCTCCTGAGGAGGGCCACCTCCCGGACACTGCTGACCATCAGGCCCCCTCCACTTCCTCCTCCTGTAGGTACTTTCACGCTCTTGAGTGCCATGAAGTGGCTCAAGTGTGGATCATGGGCCTTGTACACTGTCCCACAGGCACCAATACTGATCTCGGCCACTGGTTCATACCCAAGAATGTCCATCCTGGGCTGTTATCTAGGCACGAGAGCTGGCCCCCGCGGAGCCATGAAGGATAATTCAGTCCCTAGGGGCTGGACGCAGCAGGCCTCACCATAGACTCCTGGGGGCTAGAGTGGATCCCTCTCCCACACCATCACCATGTGACCAGCACTGCCAAGGCAGCTGAATTTAGTTTTTTAAATGGCCTCAATGACCATTTAGTCCAGTTATTTCCTGAAAAAGAATTCCCACTTCAACACAGTTGGAAAGTGCTTATTGGAATTTGCATTATTTCATTATGTAACAAGTACCATCCTGTTTTGATAATAAAAGGGAAAGAAAACAAAAGAAGTAAGAATTATTTTTTTAGGTGCATTAGGTTTAAATGTAAAAGTTTTGTGCAAAGTAATTAGTGTATTATAGTTATTTGCATGACTATTATATAAAAATAATGACCAATCCGTGTCTCATTGTCATATAGCAACATTACTAAAATGTTGGTATTAAAAAGATGGGCCTTTGTTTGTATTGGAAACTTGGGATCATTAAAGGAGAGACATAAAAATAAAACACGGTCCCTACTCTCATAGAGTTCATGATTTTTGAAGCTGATGGAGGGGGGCAGGAATAAACATATAAAACACAAATGTGTATTCTCCCTTACATCTGTAAAATGAGGTGAGTAAGATTCTCAGATCCTTTCTGCCTCTAAATCCTATGGCAACCTGAAGTTCTGGCTTTCTTACCTTCCACATTACATTCAGTCTACACTCTGGTGCTCCTCTCCCCTCTGTCTTGCTGCAGGATGGCCCAGTCTTAACGGCTGCCATCATTTGCCAATAATAACACCCTGGGCCCTCGTTATTCCATGGCAATGAAATCTCTAACAATGATGCTGCTTGCTCCGCATCAAGAGCTGGTTACTCAGAAAACTCAAAATGCCACTTAGACAACAAAGACTAACTGAGCCAAAACAGTTGGTAGAAATGCCAGACTCCTGAGTTACAATGTCTTATTCTCAAGTTAGCTTTTATAGGAGGAAAACTGAGAGCTAAGAGGACAAGGGGGAGTCATTTGGTCATCTTGGCTAAATGCAGTGAGGGTAGTGTGGAGGTTCTCCAGTTAGTACACAGAGACACCTGGCTTTCTGGTCCAAATGTGGTTTATGGACCTACGTTAGAACAGAACATCAGACTAATCCTCCTTGTGTCTAGAGCTGGTTATGTGAATGGAAATTGTCCTTTCCAAAGTTACCAATCATCTCTTAATTGTTAAATCTAATGGCCTTTTCTCAATCTTTATCCTTTCTGACCTTATTTCTGTAGACTTTGACTTTGTTGATCATACATACTCTAAGTTTTCATGACACTACTTTCTCCTGCTTTTCCTCCTATCTGACCATTATTTCTCTAGATTTTCATCCAATTAATGCCTGCTAACTGTAAGCATCCCACAAAGGTCTGTCATTGAATTTCTTTTATTTTTCCTGAACATTAAATTGCTTAATGAATTCATCAGCTCCCCTGGCTTCAATTATCATCTCTATATAGACGCATCTCAGATTTAGATCTAGCCCAGGGGTGGGGAACCTGTAGCCACATATGGCCTTCTAGGTTCTTGGATTTGGCCTTTTGACTGAGCCCAAGTTTTACAGTTCAAATCCTTTTATTCAGGGGATTCTTTCTGTGAAGTTTGGATTCGGTCGAAGGGCCTGTACTTGAGGACCTAGAGGGTCACATGTGTCTTCGAGGTTGCAGATTTCCCATGCCTGATCTATCCCTAATTTCACTACTGACCTCTAGTCTCTCAAAATCAACTGCATCTCAGATTGGAGACGTTTTGATCTGGATGTCTCATCTTAAACTCAACGTGTACAAAACTGAACTCGTTATTTTTATTCCCAAACCCTCCCCTCTTTTAAATTGTCCTATTATTTTCTTTTGCTGGTGTTATTGCGGAGTCATTTTGGTTGTACTCGACTCTTCATTATGCCATTTGAGGTTTTCTTGGCAAGGATACTGGAGCTGTTTGCCATTTCCTCTTCCAGCTCATTTTATAGACGAGGAACCGAGGCAAACAGGCTTAAGGTCCTCCTGACTCCAGGGCCAATGCTCTATCCACTGCACCCCCCAGCCACCTCCTATTATTATCAAGAACACCTCAATCCTTCCCAGCACCAAAGCTCATAAACTAGTTGTCATCCTCTACTCCTTACTTTCTCACACTGTCATTCCCAATCTGTTGCCGAGTCCTTTGTAATCTTTTTTATGCATGTCTCCTCCGAAAAGCTGCTACTGATGAGGGCACAGTCTCTGGGAACCCCTTGAACCCTTGAACTCTCCTTGAATCTTCCCACTCTACCTGGCCTTGGCCTGAGGCTATAACCATTAAGCCCAAATGCCTACCTTGCCCAGTCCTCTATTGTCCAGCTGTTTCCTACCCTTAATCTTGTCTTCCCAACGACCTCCCGCCCTTAATCCTGTTTCCCATCCTTAAACCTGATCAAAATATCTATACCCTAGCTCTGCTACCCCAGCCCTTTATGGGTTGTCATTTCCATATAGCCTTCAGCTATTTCCCCCACCCGGGAGTCTGACCTGATCCCAGTCCTTTCAGGCTCCTCCTTAGACTCCTCCTTAAGTCCTTCCCTAGACCCCTCCTCTGGTCACCCCAGACCACCCCTCAATCCCTCCCACAACCTTTGTGTATATAATCTCCATCTTGCCTCCATGAAGGTGGTCAGATCCAATCTAGCTCAGATTGGTCTGGCCCGCTTTCCTTACAGGCGTCGCAAGGGGTGGGATGTCTTGGGGGCAGGCTTATTTGGCTAACTCTTAATAAACTTTATCCTTTCCCTTGGCTGAGAAAGCTTGAGTCAAATTCTTTCGGCAGGACCCGGTGTGTCGGTACTTTGGGGTGTCGAGCACCTCTCACCCCAAACCCTCATCACTACCCTGCTGCACTGTGTCATCACCTCATTCCTGGACTATATCAGTAGGCTCCTGCTTGTTTTTTCTGCCTCAAGTCTTTCCCCACTTAAATCCATCCTAAACTCAATTGTCTGTCTAACTGATCTCCCTAAAGTACAGCTCTGACCAAGGTACTCCTCCTCAACAAGCTACAATGATTCCCCATTACTTCCAAGATCAAATATAAAATCCTCTGTTTGGATTTTAAAGCCCTTCACAGCCTGGCCCCTTCCCACCTTTCCAGTCTTATTATACTTTAATCCCATCTGCTTACTCTATAATGCAGCAATGCTGGGTTTCTTGTTGTTCCTGGAATACCACATTTCATCTCTGGGCTGTTTTTTCTTTATATCCCCACCACTTAGCACAGTACCCGGCACACAGTAAGTGATTAATAAATGCTTATTGTCTTTCCTTAATGTGATTTGCTGATTCTCTGATCAAATCCCTTTAATGATTCCCTATTGCCTCATGAATAAAGTTCCAACTTGACATTTAGGGTCATCCTTAATCCAATGCCGTCTTATCTCTAGTAGTTTTATAGTAGTCTTTCACTTGTTCTTTGTTATATCTGAAATGGACTTACCATCTCATATATATGATCCCGTGCTTTACTGTTTCATTACTTTTGCTTATACTGTTCCACATACTTGAATTGCTCTTTTGATTAAAATATAGCTAGTCCTTTAAAATCCAGCCGATAAATATCATCTCTATGAAGTCTTCGTTAATCTCCCAACTTAATAATGACTTTACATCCATCAAAGCAACCTAACACTTTGTTTTGTAACTGCTTAATGAGTTTATTATATAATTTTATATATTATAATTTCTCTATTTGTACTATCTCTTTACTAGAATATAAGCTCCATTAGGACAGTAATTATGTCCTTTTATTCTTCTGCTTTCATTGGTATAAGCAACTCCCAGTGGGGAAACCCCTTCTACCAATTCAGGGAAGCACTTTTTCTGCAACTTACAGTCTTAGTTGTGGCACTGCGATGTACAGTGGCTTGCCCAGGGTTGCATAGCCAGTATGTGTCAGAGGCAGGATTTGAACACAGGCCTTCCAGACTCTGAGGTCAGCCTTTAAGAATTGTGTCTTCCCATTTCACATCTCTCTTAGAAGGTACTTAAGTATTTATTGAATTAATCAATCAATCCTGTCCCCTCCTACCTCTTCCTTAGTCAATCAGTCATCATCTCTCTTGTATCTTCAATTTATACCTCTAGCTTTTTCCATCAACTTAAACTATTGATCTTCATTAAGAACTGCCCATACTCTAAGACATTGTACATAAAAATCTCTCTTTCTTTCCAGTGTCTGAGGGGAGCTGACGAATTATTTTAACACTTCCTCAAAACAATTTCTAGTAGCATACTGGGTAATTTGAAAAATGCTGCTCAGCTGCTTTTGGGGAAAATGGATGGAAAGAGAACAACAAAGATAGCAAGGGTATCCCTGAGACCTCTGAGACTGAGTTGGGGAGGCCAATTTGAATGGGAGACCTATCTCCCTGGCACTGAGGGAGAGAGAATGCAAACCAAATGATATTGCTTCACTATAAGCCTGCTAGGAGTCAAAGACCCCTGTCCATTGGCCTAGATGCCAATTATAGGAATATGTTGGCATGTCTTCCTTCAAGGCACTTATTGTCTAGTTGGAGAGATGGAACTATAATGTAAAATGGAATCTGATAAGTGAATGGTAGAGTAAACGAAATGCTGTGAGAGATATCAGAGGGAGACATGACCAATGATTCAGACATCAGGAGAAGGAACTCTTGACATGGGCCTTGAAGAATTGGTAGAATTCCAACAAATAGAAATATGGAAGGAGGACATTCTAGAAATAGGAGACGGGAAGGGAAAAGGGTGAGATGAGCATTTCCAGGCAAGATGGCGAAGTGAAAGTTTGCAGCCCAGCCTTCTCCACTTTAACCTAAAAAACAGCAAGAAATATGCCCAATTGAGGAGAAAGAATAATAAGCAAAGAGAAGAAATAAGTAAAATAAATTAGAACAAGGTAATATTAAAAAATAAAACAGCACAGGAGTGGGGGAGGAATCAGCAAAGGCTGCACTGTCCATCCCTGTCCCTTTGTCCTGGAAGCTTTTTTGTTTTTCCTAAACCAGTGCTCTGTTTTGACTTATGACTCACTTCAAGGTTAGAAGCGAATTAAGCTTATGTACTGATTTCAATCTGTATGTTTCTTAGGATCATACTATTTAGTCTCCTTTTAAGTTGGAATTATTATTTAAGTTTGAATTCAAAATTAAGTTTGAATAAATAAGTTCAAATAATTTCTTCAGAGGCAGAATTTTCAACCTAGGACCTCTGGCTCCAAAGTCAGGAATCTTTCCATTGGACAATAGAAGTACGGATTACTGTAGATTTACCTGACTAGAGTCAGCTTTTGAGACCTGACTTCTGGTAGACTCTACTTTACCTTCAATTTGCTATATTTTGGTTTTTGTGACCTATATATTTTAATCATGTGACCTTGGCATAATGGAATTCTCTCCCCACAGTGATGGACAGGTATGTTTAGATACTATATACAGTACTTTACTTTAGGCATAAAATCAATAAAAAACAATAAAACAGTGCATAATGAAATATATGCTGGGCTGAGCTGTTTAAGCCTCTTCTAGAGTCTGGCAGTCTCCAGATAGCACATAATCTGCATAATAAGTCCTAGTTTGGTCCCCTTAGCCATCCCTTCTAAAAGAAGGGTAGACAGCACAACACAATTTGCAGCTGATATTTTGCACATGCATTCATTAGAGACACACACTAGGTGAAAGATTTAGGAACTCTGACTCCAGGTAACTTAGATCATGTGGTACAGAACCTTGAATGTAGTGAAATGAACTTCTGAAGGTTAGTGCTTTTCCCAGGTCTCAGGCGTCCTCTCAATGGGAGAAACCCCTGACTAAGTTTTGACATGAGCAGCCCTTGTGCTGTTCCAGCCTTGAATTCATCTTGCCTTCAGATCTTTCTCTCATGCCCTTCTCCCTCCTGCAGCCATGCTGGGTCATTTCCTATAGGAAATGATTCACTTCCTCTCTTGTTTCCTCTTGCTGCAAGCAAGGTCCAGCCTCATTTCATAAGGTGGCACCTGAACTTTACTTTGAAAGAAGCTATGAATTCTATAGGGTGGAAGTGAGCAGGGAGTGCATTCCACATAAAAGGGACCATTTGTGCAGAAGTTCAGAAGCTGGAGCTGTATTATTATTATTATTTTGTAGAGGGGACAGCTATGAGGCCAATTAGGAGTTTGTGTAAGAATGTAATATGAAATAGGGCTGGAAAGCTAGGTGAGAAGCAGATTGTGGAGGACTTTAAATGCATGGCTGAGTTACTGGAGAAAAGAAGAGGTAATTGAAGTTTTTTGATGAATGAGTGATATGGTTCGATTTGTGTTTTAGGAATATTCTTCCTGCCCTTTCCTTCCTTTCTTCCCACCCCCACTCCCTCCCTCTTTCACTCCCTCTGACCAGGGCTTTATGTCCTCATTAACATTCAGCACCAACATTTACCAATGTTCAAGGCAGGAAAACAGTGAAATGCCAACCTCAGGCAATTGTCAGTTTGGTTTGTTTGATTTTCCCCTTTAATGTCACGGGTTTTTTTTTTTTTTTTTTTTTTTTTGCAATCCTGTGAGTATTTTCTCATTGTTCCATATATACATTTGTATATGCATGTTTGTGGTTCCTACTTAAAACTGTGATTGTAGATAGATTTGCTTGTTAGGTCTGAATCACTGATTTAGTACTGGAAGGATCCTTAGAGGTCATCTAGTCCAACATCCAGATTTTGCAAATTAAAAAAACTGAGACTCAAAGAGAAGCTAAGTGACTTGTCCAAGGTCACACAAGAAGTAAGTGCTAGAGTTGGTTTTTGAATCCAGGTCCTCCAACTTCAAATCTAGCACTCTTTTCATCGGACCACATATCATACTTTAAGGCTCTGTCATTTGGTCCATACTTCTTTCACTGCTGCAGATTACAACCCCTCTATGACTGTGTGGATTATCTTTGAGAACTGCTGTGCTCAAATCATTTCTTTACTTCTTTAGTTTACCATTCAGCCAACCTGGTGATGGGATTCCTCAAACTTGGCCAAGCTAGTCCCTGGGCAAGTGGCATGCAGACCATCAACAGGCTTGTGCTCAGAATGCACCTTGGTAGGACTTTTTAGAGTAAATGCTTTTCTGGCATAGCTTATGAGAGCCAAAAGTCACTTCCTGACCTGGATGAGACCTTTGGAATAGGATTTTGATGGAGCTTGTAGATATGTCTCTTAAATTCTGCTTTCTCATATTTCCCATACTAGGGATTAAAAGATAGAATGATAGAAAGTAACCAGAATTATACAGGATTGAAAGATCTGAGACACTCAAAACAGTGTGATAAACTGGACCATTAATCCTTAAAAGAAGAACATTCCCCCAGAGAATATAAAATTGTAAAAGCAGTAGTCTTTAAAAAATACTGTTTTATTTTTTTCTCAATTGCATGTAAAAACAATTTTTAACATTTGTTTTTTAAAATTCTGAGTTCTGAATTATCTCCCTCCTCTCGCCTCTCTTCCCTCTCTTAGACAGTAAGCAATTTGATAAAGGTTATTTTATACATGTGCAATCATGCAAAGCATATTTCTATATTAGTCATGTTGTAAAATAAAACACAGACAAAAGAAAAATCATGAAAAAATAAAGTGAAAAGTAGTGTCCTTTGATGTGTATTCAGATTCCATCAGTTCTTTCTTTGGAGATGGATAACATTTTTCAACATGAGTCCTTTGGAACTGTCTTGGATCATTGCATTGTTGAGCATAGCTAAGTCATTCAAAGTGGATCATCATAAAATATTATTGCTGTTACATACAACGTTCTCTCTCACTTCAGTCTGAATCAGCTCATGTAAGTATTTCCAGGTTTTTCTGAAATCATTCTGCTCATCATTTCTGATGGCACAATGGTATTCCATTACAATCACATACCGCAACTTTTTCAGACATTCCCCCGTTGATGGGCATCCCTTCAATGTCTAATTCTTTGCCACCACATAAAGAGCTGCTATAAATATTTCTGCACAGATAAATCCTTTTCTCTTTTCTTGCATCTCTTTGGGAGTGGTGATATTGCTGGGTACACACAATTTTATAGCCTTTTGGGGATAGTTCCAAATTGTTCTACAGAATGGTTGGATCAGTTCACAACTCCACCAACAATATACTAGTATCTCATTTTTCCCACATTCCCCCCAATATTTGTCACTTTCCTTTCTGTCATATTAGCCAATCTGATAGGTGTGAGGTAGTACCTCAGACATGTTTTTAATTTGCATCTCTCTAATCAATAGTGATTTAGAGCATTTTTTTCATATGACTATAGATAGCTTTGATTTCTTTGTCTGAAGACTGCCTGTTCACATCCTTTGATCCATTTTCAATTGGGGAGTGACTTGTATTCTTATAAACTTGACTCAGTTCTCTATATATTTGAGAAATGAGACCTTTATCAGATATAGTTGCTGTAAAATTTCTTTCTCAGCTTTTTACTTTCCTTCTAATCTTGGCTGCACTGGTTTTGTTTGTGTAGAACCTTTTGATTTTAATATAGTCAAAATTATTAATTTTAAATCTTGAAATACTCTCTATCTCTCATTTGGCCATAAATTCTTCCCTTAGCCATAGATCTGACAGGCAAACTATTCCATGTGCCTCTACTTTGCCCACAGTATCACCTTTTATGTCTAAATCATGTATCCATTTTGACCTTATCTTGGTATATGAAAGGACATATTGGTCTATACCTAGTTTCTGCCAAACTATTTTCCAGTTTTCCTGGCAGTTTTTGACAAATAGTAGATTCTTGTGCTAAAAGCTGGGATCTGAGGGTTTATCAAATGTTAAATTACTATGGTGATATACTACGGGGTGTTGTGTGCCTAATGTATTCCACTAATCCACCACTCTGTTTCTTAGCCAATAATAGATAGTTTTGATGATTATTGCTTTATAAAACAGTTTGAGATCTGGTGCGGCTAGACCACTTTCCTTCATGTTTTTCCCCCATTAATTTCTTTGATATACTTGACCTTTTGCTCTTCCAGATGGATTTTGTTATCATTTTTGTTAGGTCTATAAAATAGTTTTTTTGGTAGTTTGATTTACATTGCACTGAATAAATAAATATTTAGGCAGAATAAAAAGCAGTAGTGTTAATAAATGCTTCCTCTGGTATTGTGCAAGAAAAACAAATGATACTGAATCAGGTTAAGGAAAATTTAGATCTCACAGCTTATAGAGTGTAGCTCTCTATGAAAAGTTTAAAAAGTTAAAAGAAAATAAGGCAATTACTATGTGAAGTGATTAGGATTTTAGTTATTGATAGCTTGGTTTTTAATGACAAAATCATTTCTTAATGGAATGGAGTGCAATCTTTCATTCTTAAAGGATCGGGATACCTACTTGGTTTACCACATTTCCAAGTCTGAAGCCAAGAAGGTCTTTACTAACAAAAGAGAAGTAATTCTGATTGAAAAATAAAATAAGAGAAGCATCCTATCTTCCTCTCCATGACCTCTTTCTTCCTTCTTATTGATAAATAACTATAGATTGTTGTCCATTTGTCAACTCTAACCCTATGTGATCAGTTCATGTTCTTTTTAAAAGGTAGTATCATAAAAAATGAAAGGGAGAAGGAAATGACAAAATTTACAGTTGCTTTTAGCATTACGTCTAGTAAGTTAGTTAAGCTATCTTTCCCTTTACCCCCTCCTTCTCCTCACCCCCTTATAGATAAATTAACTACCTATGTCTTTTGAAAAAAAACTCACTAAAAAACCAGTGGGATCATTTGAGCATAAAGACGGATTTGAGAGTGATCTGGATTGGGAGCAGCCACCTACTGAGAGAAAGATACTTGGAGAGGTCCCGCACTAGAAATGAGGGGTGGTATTGAAGCTTTCTATGTATGTTAGTGCCAGGCAGAGCTGTCTAAGCCAGAATGATCAACATTGGGAAAAAAATCAATAATATACGCTTGGAAGGTTCTTTATTCAATAAAAAAAGAACTCCACAAGAGCAACAAAGGGCATTTTCATGAGAAACAGTACTGAGTGATTGCATGTGATTTTTTTAAGTGCAAGAAAATATCAGAAGTATGGCTTTCAAGGGTTCACAGCAGACCCTTTTCCAAGCCAAAGTAAAACATCAACACTTTCTTGAATAGCAAGGAATTTAGAATCTGAACTAAATGCTTTAATGAGGTACAGATAATAAGTGTGAATTGAAACTAATTGGTGTTTCAGATCACTGAGTTGGTTGAAAAACCATTTGTGATGAGGTCTGTATGAGTTAACAGTCACTTTTAAATGCCTAATTAAACACAGTTCTGTCCCTAGTGAGGGTAAAAAAATGTATTGTCACTCATTGCACTATACTTAACTAAGTAATTAAAGTGGGCAATCAGTGAACAGATTTATTTTTTATGTTGCCCGAGCTCTCTCCTTATCTCTGTCTCTCTCTGTCTCTGTCTCTGTCTCTTTTTCTCTCTCTCTCCTTCCTCCTCTTCCTCCTCCTCTTCCTCCACCTCTTACTTCTTCTTCTTCTTCTTCTTCTTCTTCTTCTTCTTCTTCTTCTTCTTCTTCTTCTTCTTCTTCTTCTTCTTCTTCTTCCTCCTCTTCTTCCTGCTCTTTCTCTCCTCCTCCTCCTCCTCCTCCTCCTCCTTCTCCTCCTTCTCCTCCTTCTTCTTCTGGTGAGTCTGATGTAGGTAGCTCTTGGACAGAGAAACATTATATCGTGGGTAGATGGGAATGAGGACCCATCATGAACGTGTATAATTGAAGTAACATGAGAGAAAAGGTGTGATAAATGGGAAACAGAAGGAAAAATAAGACATGTGAAGGGAATAAGTTTTATAGGTGAAAAGGAGCTGGGTCATGGTTATTTTTTTCTTTATTCTGGAGTGAGGAATTAAATGTGTGCTGTTAAATGTGTGTTATAGGATGCTTGGGCATTAGGGATCAAGGGAAGAAATGTGTGGAATGAGCCCACATGCATGAGAGAACCTGCAAATTTCATTTTATTATCAGTTTCAGTCTATGGCATTTTAAAGAAGGGACAAGGAGTGAGTAAGGAAGGGACAGACAGAAGGCAGTTTGGCTGGGCTGTGGTGGGAGAAGGGAGAGATTACCCCCAGATAATTCATTGTCTAGGGAAGAAGATTAAGGGGGTTGGGAAAGGAGAGCCAAGGTACCATTCTGGAAGATAGGTGATTTCCTAACCACATGAAGGTATCTTTCCTGAGAGGGAGTGTATTGGGAATGAAGATGGGCTCTCAGCACTTATTCAACCAAGTGCCCTTGAAGAGTTGTCCTTTGTTTCTTTGCTTAAGTTAGGAGTCCTTGATGACCTCCTTGCCTCAAGGGAAAGCCTAGTTTACATGGGTTTGAGTGACATGTCTGTGACATCAGAGGCTTTTAGGTCATGTGAGTGAGTCCCATGTGTGACTCAACTTTGACCCTGAACAAGACACATAAACGCAGAGGTTGGCTTTCTCTTTCCGAGCTCTGAGCCGCAGCAGGAGTGGTGCGTGACTCCAGGCCAGCCATTTTTATTAGCTCCCCAGCTTTGGTGTTGATGCTTCTCTGGTAACTTATATTGTGATTTTCTCAGACAGAAATTTGTCTGTTGATTCGTGTGTATTTTCTCTGAAGCTCAGGGTGTTGGCTCTTCCCCCTGAGCTGAGTGAATGATATTTGTATGTTGGATTAAAGTAAGATTGTTAACCCCTTAACGTTGCTTTCCTTAGTAAAGCAGATCAAAAGAACTTGGGCTTGCAGCATTCCATGTGCTGGTTGTTGTTGGTTTTACACAGCCACAGTAGCTCCTAGCAAGATTGTTGAAACAGGGACTCCCGAGGAAGTATACCATTTTTGTTTTCTTTTACTTTTTTGTGAACTATATTATAAGGCCTGGGTGTAAAACATGCAGTTACTAAAAAGGGGAAGGGAAAGAGGAAGGTCAGGGGGGAGGGATAAGCATTTATATAGCGTTTACTATGTGCAAGGCACTGTGCTAAGAGCTTTACAAATATTATCTCATTTGACCCTCACAACAACCAAGCAAGGTAGAAGCTGTTATCACCCCGATGGAGGCTAAGTGATTAGCCCAGGGTCACTCAGCTAGTAAGTATCAAAGCCTCATCTTGTTCTTATGCCCTAAAGTAACAGATGGATATATACTAGGGGGAAAATGCTGGTGTTTATCCAGAGAGAATTAAACACATTTCGACAATTGATTTGATTTTTTTCTACTTCATCAAAGTGAAAGGAAGAGGTGAGGATAATTGCAGGAAAAAATGACATCCTTGACATTAAGGGAAAAGAAGGGGGAACACCTCCTTGAATCATACACGTCGACTTTGCAAAATGATAAAACGGTGGCTAATCGCATCATTTTTCATTTATTGGCATTATTTGCTCATTCCTCCCAAATGATATTGAATAACTCCATTTTAATTTGTAGATAAAGAAGAAATATCAGGAACATTAACTTTATATGGTCATGCCTGTTAGAAGGTCAGGAGTGATTAAAAAGGTCAAGGACAAGGGAAGAAAGGAATTCAAGTAGAAGGGCTAATCAGAGGAGGACAATTTGTATCCTTTCTATCCTATCTGTCCACTTAACTCAGAAGCATAAGTAGGAAGTAGGAGATTCAGGAAGTCTCCCTTGGAGACTAGAATATAGTTATTACTCAATGATGAAATGAGCTTGTTATTTCATCAATTTGAGAATTCCCTCCAATGATTTGGTTTGCAATCTATCCAGACCTGCTAAGCCTATGTGACTTGGCCATACTCTCTCACAAGTTCAACACAGAGGTGGATAACTACACAATCAATTAGAGAATTGTTCATATGTCATTACTTACCCTTGTCACCTTTTCTTCCCATCATACACTTTCTTGTGTCCATAATGAATATGTGTTATCAAAGATATCATCTTATGCATTACGGACACGGATTTATTTAGCTCATATCAGCACTCACTTGGAGTCACATAGTTGTATCTATCTGTGCCGTCTATCCATAGGGCTGGATCCAGGGGTGTGCTACAGACAGCTCATACTGGCTGGCAAGAGCCAGTTATTAAATTTTCAGTGTGATCATTTATATCTTAGAAATTGGCAAATGCTACAAATTAGGGCTGTTAATTGTTTAGACTTAAAGTGATGGAGAAAACATTTATAATGCAGATTAAAGTTAAACACGTGTCATGTGTACATCCGTCGTCGTCCCCCCCCCCCCCCACTTCTCCATTTTCTCCTCAGAACTGTATACTCCAAGAAGCAGAATCAGAAAGCTGAGAGAAAGTACCCAGAATTGAAAGTGGTGGGAATGTTGTGACATCACACCGAGTAGGGCCCTTTTAAAGGGAGCCTGGACTACTGGGCAGGGTTCATTTAGAACTGGATCACCACCCAGCAATCCAGGAGAAAGAGATCACTCGGTGGTCTCTGGAGAATTCCCCATCTCTTTTTATTTTTTCAGGTGCACAGATGTCAAAGGTTTTGGCAACCTGAGATGCCAGGGATACAAGAGAGACCTGCTGTAGCCGTACCCGACCACTATATGGTAACAATACCGGGAGATGTTGGAACTCCTGGGAAAAATGTGGGGGAAGGGAGGATGCTGGTGTAGTTTGGGCTCTAGAGCTCACTGTAGTGCCAATGTGATACTCACAGAGCCTACGGCGGTCGTGAATGGTGTAGTTCTAAATCGCAAAATGTAACAGACTCTCTTCGTTGAAGGCAGGACCAAAACATTTATTCCAACATCAGAAAGCCAAATCCATCATAGCAACAAAGAAATCTATGCACAGGTTCTATGCAGGGGGCACCGACATCCCCACACCATTCCTCTGCTGGGGCCTTCCCACAAATGAACACCCTCAAGCAAAATCACTCTCTGGCTCTCACTCACGCTAGCTGTTGCTCTGTCTCTCTCACTCCTCCCTCTGACTGTTCTGTCTCACTTCCCATCTGCTCCGCTCCACCCTTCCTGCTCGGCCCATTCGGCAAGCTCCTCCCCACCACAGGCTTATGGGACTCAGACAGATCATGTGGGCCTATTAATGGATGGGAAGATCTTCAAATTGCACTAATAATACATTAACAATACACTCACCTGGTTATCATTTAGGAATCAATGGCCGCATTTACAGAAGTCATGGTGGTGTTGCCATTTAGACTATGGGATGAAACCATCCCTTCCATTATTTGTGACTAAGATATTGGAGGAAGGAATAATTATACTTTGCCAAATACTTTTGGGAGCTTTTGCCCCCTTGGGAAGAGTAACTGTGTGAACCGAGCTCTTTCACAGGGCTAACAGCTTTGGAGATGGTGGGGAGATGGCTGACCCTTTTCATCTCTGCAGCATGGAGCTATTTGAGAGTCTCAGTTCTATGCTGTTTGTTATCTTTCTACTTCCACACTAACTGTATTTTAAACTATAACAGGAGTGGGGCTTCTTACACGTAGGGTGGAAAAGAGAAGGCAATCTTAAAGTAAAATGATGTGTAAATTATATATGAGTTATAGACAGGGATTTCTTGGAGTAAACTCCAAGTGGATTCAAAATTGTGAGCCAAGTCTGTGATAAACTTATTAAATGTTAGAGGCAGATGATTTCTCATGAATTTAAAAACCCTAGGCTTGGTTTGGAGACACAAACACAGGGGGCCAGAGGCTTACTGTAGTTAGGACAATTCCCTAAACTCTCTGTAGCAACATCATTATTTTACCCGTGGAGGTCACTTAACTGCTCCTTCTCCAGGACAGGTAGGATATACTCTCTGTTCTCCTTATCTACCTTTACAAAAGGAGCAAAGAGCCTTTATTTTATATTGAGTTTCATGCTAAATTTTTTTGTCTCTGACTCCGCTCTAAAGTTTATTGATGTAAATATTGATTCTCAGCTGACTACTAGGAATCCCCTGGAGTCAGATAAGCACTAGGGCCCATCAGAGATTTCGGGCATCACCTGGCTTGGTTGCCATAATGATCTAGTGTGGTTCCTGCAGGCATCCCTTATCATCCCAGATGGCCATGGTATGTGTGTGTGTGTATGTGTGTGTGTGTGTGTGTGCGCGTGCGCGCGCATGCAACAGACAGACAGACAGGCAGGCAGAGACAGACAGACAGTGAGAGAGACAGAAAGAGAGAAGGAGACAGAGAGAGACAGAGACAGAGAGAGACAGAGACAGACACAGAGACAGACAGACAGAGAGGGATAAAGAGACATAGAGAGAGAGAGAGACACAGAGACAGACTCACACACATACACAGAGACAGAGAGAAGAGAAACAAAGAAAGGGAGAGAGAGAGAGAAGGGGAAGATGGAAGGAGGAAGACAGGAAACAAGGTGGGGAGGGAAGGGTGATTCAATAGATAAATTGCTAAGGCTAGAGAAAGGAAGACCTGAATTCAAATGTTCAAATCCAGCTTCAAACACTTCCTTGCTATGTGACTCTGGGCAAGTTACTTAACCTCTGTTTGCCTCAGTTTCCTTATCCATAAAACGGGGATAATAATAATAGCACCTATCTCTAGTTGTCATGAGGATTAAATGAGATCATATTCGTGCAGCACTTAGCACAGTGCCTGGCACGTAGTAAATGGTATCTACTTATTCCCTTCCCTTCTACCGGGCAAAGTGACCCCTGCCTGGCCATTTTTTCCCTATGGTGTTCTGTATTGTAGGCAGGCATGTTCCATCAACCAGGCCATCTTCTTTTTTTTTATCTTGCTCTGTTCAGTGTGATCATTCCCAATACTCCCGTCGTTTTCACTCAGGTATTTCCTCTCAATATGGAAAGTATATTGGAAGTAGCATCTGGGGACCTAGGTTCGAACCCCTTATTAATGTGACCTTGGCAAGTGACTTTACTTTTCTAGGCCTTAATTTCCTCACCTGTAAAATGAGACAATTAGAGTAGATGGGCTCTAAGGTCCTTGCAGCTCAAAATCTATGATCTATGATCAAAGCAGAGCCCTCTGATTCCACTTCCTGGAGTGCACAGATCTGGGCTGAAATCAGAGGAATCTGAAGAAAAGGTACTTCCATGTACTATTTGTCTTATCTTATTTACCTATCTTATCTTTCTATTTTATCTATCTAATCCTCTCATGTCATCCACTCTGTCAATCATAGTCATCATCTCCATCATCCTCATCATTCATCATTCCTTTCCTTTCTCATCCTCCTCCCTCCCTTCTTCCTCCTCCTTCTCTTCTTCCTCCATTCTTCCTTCTCCTTTCCCTTCTTTCTCCTCCTCCTCCTCCTCCTCCTCCTCCTCCTCCTCCTCCTCCTCCTCCTCCATCTCCCTCCTCCTCCGCCTCCTTCTTCGTCTTCTTCTTCTTCTTCTTTTCTTCTCTCTTCTTCTTCTTCTTCTTCTTCTTCTTCTTCTTCTTTCTCTTCCTTTCTCCCTTTTCTTCTTCTTCTGTCTTCTTCTTCTTCTTCTTCTTCTATTCTTCTTCTCCCTTTTCTTCTTTCTTCTCTTCTTTTCTTCTCTTCTTCTTCTTCATTTCTTCTTCTTCTTCTTCTTTCTCTCTTCTTCTTCTTCTTCTTCTTCTTCTTCTTCTTCTTCTTCTTCTTCTTCTTCTTCTTCTTCTGGAACAAGTGGAATGGTCTATCCTGAGGGAGCATTCCCATTGTCACTTACCCTTCCCTTGAATGCAAGGACCAATGATAACTACCCCCCTCCACTGGCTGTGCCAGCACATCCAGTCCACTTACTAAGCATTTCTATACCTGTCCTGCTTGGTCCTGGAGGATGGTGCTAGGAAAAATGAATAGATGAAAAAAGCATTTATTAATTTATTACTACATGCAAAGTATTGACATAAACACTGGGGGTATATTTTGTTTGTTTGTTTTGGAGGGGATAAGGCCAGGCAATTGGGGTTAAGTGACTTGCCCAAGGTCACACAGCTAGTAAGTGTGTCAAGTGTGTGAGGCCAGATTAGAACTCAGGTCCTCCTGACTCTGGGGCCAGGGCTCTACTCACTCCACCATCTAGCTGCCCCAACACTGGGGATATAAATAGAAAAAAACAAGACAGTCCTTGTTTTTAAGGAGTTCACATTCTAAAGGGGGAAATAACACATGTATGATGTTTTATCTGCAAATCAGATGGGAAATCCCATCATCCTTAGAGTACAACATAAGGCAGATGGTAATAAATCTTCCCTAATGTTATTTCCACTGATAAAACCATATCCATTTCTGATGATGGACCATCTGACGCTGCCAAAGATTTTGGTAGTGAAGATTTTCTCTTCTGGGTCTTTCGTAGTTGTGGAAGTTATACTGAAGAAGATTTTAGATCAATTCAAATAAGATTCTTTAGCAATTAGAGTTGTTTAAAAATGGAATTGGCTGGTGGAAGCAACACAGTGGAACACAGTTTGGGACCCAGCTGAACTCTCCCAACATTCTCTTCCAAATAAATTTAAAATACCCTTTGATCTAGCAATACCACTACTATATCTGGATCCCAAAGATATCATAAAAAAGGGAAAAGGGTCGACAAGTACAAAAATATTTATAGCAGCTCTCTATGTGGCAGCAAATGATTGAAAATCGAGGGGATGCTCATCAATTGGGGAATGGCTGAACAAGTTCTAATACATGAATGTAATGGAATACTATTGTGCTATGAGAAATGAGGAGCAGGTAAACTTCAGAAAAACCTGGAAAGACTTACATGAACCGATGCTGAGTAAAGTGAGCAGAACCAGGAGAACATTGTATACAGTTACAGCAACATTGTGTGATGATCAACTATGATTGATTTAGCTTTTCCCAGAAATACAATGATATAAGACAATTCCAAAAGACTCGTGATGTCCATGTCCAGAGAAAAAGCTGTGGAGTCTGAGTACAGATCAAAGCATACTATTTTCATTTTTTTGGTTTTTCATGGCTTTCCCCTTTTGTTCTGTTTCTTCTTTCACAACATGACTAATGTGGAAATATGTTTACATGATTGCACATGTATAACCTCTATCAGATTACTTGCCATCTTGTGGAGGGAGGATGGGAGGGAGAAAAAATTTGGAACTCCAAATTTTATAAAAAAAACGAATGTCAAAAACTATCTTTACATGTAGTTGGAAAAAATAAAATATTATTTTCCAAAAAAGGTTAAAAAATAATTCCTAAAATCAAACTTTGGGGAAGAGCCAACAAAAGGCCAGAGAAAGACATTTTTTCCAGCCTAAGACAACTTAGAAAATCTACAAGAGAGGTCTATAACACCAGGGTGGGCACAGATGCTGCGCATGGCACGAGTACCAATCGTGAGTCTTGGAGACAAGCATAATAGCAGCAACAGCACCAACTTTGGGAGCTCTCAGATCCAGATGTGTGTTAAGTTATTAGGAGACACTCTATTTTTTAGAGTTAAGGCCCAGCAAGTAAGCTGTGCCCTGAGTTTGGCTTAACAACAGTCTTTTGCACTTACCCTCTGGATGATCTCAGGCATAGCAAAATCCCAGAATTGTTTCATGTAATTCTTGTGTTGCTTTGGCCAGCACCAGGTATTCTCTGATCTCAGACAAGCACCTGCTGTATCCATGTTCTGGCTATGAAGCTCTGCTATGAATCAAACTTGCCATGTTGTTGCTGTTAACCCCTCATTGTCAGGGCTACAGCTCACTCTGTAGCTCCTGGTATAAGTATTGAGATTTCCCCAAGTTGCCTCAGGTGCCCCATACTGGGGCAGGGCTCTGGTACATGTGTCCTCACTTGCAAGCCATTTCCCTCACTTTGAAATTAAACTTCTGTTTGATTCCTGACTCTCCTGTCTCTAGTCTGCTCTGTTTGGCCCTGGCCACCCACAGGTCAGAGGCCGGTTCAATCCAGTTGACTGATGGTAAGGGGAGTCAGACAACTGATCAGAAACAGGGTATTGGGAACCCTTTGCTGGCACTGGATGTAGCTGGTGCTGATAGGCAACTCTATCACCCATAAGCAGTTCTGGATCCTCCAGGGAGGATCAGTCACAAGGGAGCTGAGGTCCTGGTTACATTCTAGGGCTTGGAAGAACACTAGTTCTTGTGGCTGTGTATCAACAATCCAGCTAGCAGCTGTTGTGGGGGTAAAGACCAACACGAGCCCAACAACAAGAATGCTGTCAAACCCCAGGTTCTTTTGATCTGCTTTACTAAGGAAAGCAACGTTAAAGGGTTGGTTGACAATCTCACTTTAATCCAGCACACAAATACCATTCACTTAGCTCAGGGGGAAAAGCCAGTACCCTGAACTTCAGAGCAAATACAAACAAATTACAAACATCGACAGACAGGCCAAATACAATTCATAGTTACCAACATCTAAGTTCAACCTGAGAGCTCATAACAAGGGCTGGCCCAGAGTCACGAGCGCTACCACGGCTGTGGGTCAGAGCTCTGAAAAAGAGAAAGGCAACCCCTGGTTTTATATCTTTTTCAGGCTCAGGGGTGAGTAACACATGAGACTTATCCATGTGACCTGAAATCATCACAAAGAGGCCACTTAAACCCACGTGGTCTAAAAACCTCTGATGTCCCAAACATGCCGCTTAAACCCAGGTAAACTAGGCCCTACCCTGAGGCAAGGAGGTCACCAAGGACTCCCAATCTAATCAAAGAAACAAAAGCCAAACTCTCCAAGGACACTTGGTTGAACTGACTGCTAAGAGCCCATTTTGATTGCCAACACAGGCTGCTGGGGAGCAGAGGCCCTTCCTCCAGGAGTGCAGTGAGCATACCTCTTCCAGGATCACACTACCTGATAGTGGAAGGCCTAACAGGGAATGATCTTTGGAAATGCCATATAGTATGCAAACTGTAGCAACCATCAGGTCAGTGTCTTACTCTCTTGATTTTAAGGTTCATTAAGCTGAGCTCTTATGATAATTAAGTCCATAGGAACTGTTAAGTTAAAAAATGTCCCAAATCATTTTATATTGTATCTTATCACTTATGCTAGAAATAGAAAGGGGCATTGGAAAAGGGGGAAAAGACAATGATGAAATTTTAAAATTCCATTTGAGTTTTTGTTTTGTTTTAAAGTGAATGGTTAAAAACAATCACCGTCATTGGTTAGTAGAACCCAGGCAAGGAGTTTCAGGTACTTGGGTTTCATTATCAGTTGGTTAACATTTATGAAGAATCTACTGTGTCATACACTATGCTGGTTACTGTGGTTGAGATGAAAGAAGAAGAGCTTATATGATTCCTGTCATTGAGATTCTTACTGCCACATGGAAGAAGATGGCATGTAGAAATAAAGATGGAGAGGGAAATATATAATGGTCATCTTTACTAGTTGTACAATAGCTAGACTGACATATCTAGGCACCAAGGTGTATTAGAAAGAACACAAGGCTAAGAGCCATAAAGCATAGGTTTGAATCTTGGTTCTGTTGCTTATTAGGCATTTGACTGAGATGCAGCCTCAAATAATTGCTGCCTACCAAACAGTGAGTAAAGACACACTGAATGAATGAGCTCTTATTAAGTACCCATTAGATACCAAGAACTGCGCTAAATACTGAAGATACAGAAACAAAAGGAAGACATTTCCTGCCCTAAAAGAGTTCATATTTTACTTTGGGAACCTTTTCTCCTCTCCTTCCTCCACCCTGTCAGCTGAAGTTCTCACCTTATACTTCACTGAAAAATTCTTCTCCTCCCCTGCTCTTCCCACAATCTTCCAAAATCATGGGCCAATATTTTCTCTTTTCTTTTTTTCCCCCTTTTTTGCACGGGGGAAAGGCATGGCAATTGGGGTTAAATGACTTGCCAAAGGTCACACAGCTAGTAAGTGTGTCAAGTGTCTGAGCCAGATTTGAACTCACATCCTCCCGATGCCAGGGCCAGTGCACTACTCACTGCACCACCTAGCTGCCCCGATTTTTTCTTCTTAATCCCATCTAGTGAAGAGAGAAATATCTACCAATGTTCCCTACAGTGAGGGCTGGGTTAGTCCTTTTCCCTAAAAGATAGTGAAGCTGCCTTTGATACTTGACCGCTTAGGGGATTAAGACTTGGGCAAATGAGAGGATTTCCTGGTCTCTTAAGGGCATTAACAAAAGCCCTTCTACTCGGAGTCAGGGCCTGTGGTACTGGATGACCCATGGTTGCAGGAGTTACCATACCTTGCCCTTTTGAGGGAGTATAGTTCCGTATAGAGACAATATAGAAGGGGCCATGTCTCCCTGAGTTACGTGCTATAACCTTGGTGAATTTGCTTTTTATGCTATAGCCAAGTAGAGTTCCTTTTGTTAACTCTTAAATAGTCTGTTGTTGTTTAATCATTTTCAGTTGTGTCTGATTCTTTGTGACCCCGTTACGGGTTTTCTTAGCAAAGATGTCAGAGTGCTTTGCCATTTCCTTCTCCAGATTATTTTACAGATGAGAAAACTGAAACAAAAGGGGTTAAGTGACTTGCTCAGAGTCACACAGCTAGTAAGTATCTGAGGCCAGCTTTAAACTCAAGAAGATGAGTCTTCCTGGCTTGAGGCCCAGCATGCTATCAACTTGGCCACTTAGCTACTCTTAAATAGTCTAACAAGGTCATATTTCATTCCAATTTCAAACTAGAAGAAACCGATTGGTGCTGGCCCACTATGCCTAGAATTGGATTTGGCCCACTATTCCTTGATCCAGTCCCTCCTGTCTTGTCCAGAAAATTGTCCCTATTTTTATGGTCTCTTCCTTTCTGCCTCTCCCTCCATCCTCTTTTCTATTCCCTCCACCTGGAATCAAGAAGATTTGATTTCAAATCCAGTCTCAGACACTTAGTAGCTGTGTGATCTTAAACGATGCCTGCCTCAGTTTCTTCATCTGTAAAATGGGGATTATAAACCAAGCTTTTCCTGACAGCCCCCCAAATGTTAGTGTACTTTTGCTCCAAACTACCTTGTATTCATTTTGTATATATTCTGTAAATATTTAATATATGCCAGTCTCAGTTTTGTTATCTGTAAAATGAGGTCAATAATAGCAACTTCCCCTTAGGGTTGTTGTGAAGATAAGATGAGATAGTATTTATTAAATGCTTCACAAACCTTAAAGTGCTATATAGGTGTTAACTTCTCCTCCTCCTCCTTCTCCCTTTTCTTCTTCCCCCTCTTCTCCTCCCTTTTCTTCTTCTTCTTCTTCTTCTTCTTCTTCTTCTTCTTCTTCTTCTTCTTCTTCTTCTTCTTCTTCTTCTTCTTCTTCTTCTTCTTCTCCTCCCTCTTCTTCTTCTTCTTCTTCTTCTTCTTCTTCTTCTTCTTCGTCTTTGTCTTCTTCGTCTTCTACTTCTTCTCCTCCATCTTCTCCTTCTTCTCCTCCTTCTCCCTCTTCTTCTACTTCTTCTTCTTCTTCTTTCTCCTCCTCCTTCTCCCTTTTCTTCTTCTCCCTCTTCTTCCCCCTCTTCTTCTTCTTCTTCTTCTTCTTCTTCTTCTTCTTCTTCTTCTTCTTCTTCTTCTTCTTCTTCTTCTTCTTCTTCTTCCTCCTCCTCCTCCTCCTCTTCTTCTTTTTCTTCTTCTTCATATTCTTTCCTCTGTTAGAATGTAAGCTCCTTGAGGGTAGTAATCCTTGTTTTTAGTAGCATACCCAGAATGTAATAGGTGCTTAATAAATGTTTCCTATTTGTTCTTTTGGTTGATGAGTAAGTATAGGATATATACAAATTAAATGCATAGTGATTTGGTTTTAGGGGGAGCATCAACAACTAGGCAAATCAGGAAAGACCTCTTGAAAGAGGCCTGCCTGACAGACTTGTTATGAGGATCGAATGAGATAATATATGCAAAATCCTTAGTATTTATAGTATTAGTATAGTACTTTGAAAAAGCTTTCACATAATAGCTAATACTCTGCAATTGTTCTTCTGAGAACCGAGCACTTATATCCTTTGGCCAGTTAAGTATTGGGAAATAGTTTTTGTCTATCTCTATAAAGTAACCTTTTTTCCCTGTATTTTTTTTAATTTTTCTAGCAGACAATTTACCTAAAATCCCCCTTTAATTTAGTGCGACAACTTCCCATGATAAACTACTGAAGAGCAGCTTTGGTCAAGAATGGAATGAAATGACATTCACCAATTATGTTCAAAAAACCAAAACCAAAACATCTGTGAGGGATATTTTCTCAGTTTTGACTTGTGGTAGGGTCTTTCCCATCTTCATGCAAATGCTGGAGCTGCATTCTGTCAAGTGTCTGTAGTGTCTGTCATGCTAGAGAATGGAAATACATCTGCACATGATTCGTAGCCCCTGGATCGAAGAAGTCTTGGTATCCCAAATTGTCATTGCTCCATCAATGCCAGTGGTGCAAAATTTGCGGCAGTCTTGCTTGTCTATAGACACTTGGGTGATACTGTTTTGGTGCAGCGTGTCTAGAACAGTGTTGCAATCCTCAGTTGTGGCTCTCTTGTCCATGTTGTGGAAGTGTTCCATGGCAGAGATGTTGCATTGGATGCTCTGTTTTTGGAATGTCTAACTTGGAGACAAAGGTCAGGGAGCCACGATCATCATAATTAAACAGCATTGGGCAGCAGTCACGGCAGCAGCCACCATGCTTTTCTCAGAGACAAATGACACACTCAGGAGTGGGAGGAACTCTGTTTTCAGCTGTGAAACCATCATGTTTTTGGAGGCATCTGCAACTGATACAGTGCTATCATGGCTCACCCAGTTTAATAGGATTCTCTTCTCTAAACCAGGGGTTATTTTTCTTTTCTTTGCTAGTTCCTTTAATCTATTTCCATTTCTTTTTGCCAGGATTGGATTATTCATGATCTCTATTTTGTATGATGTTGGTCTGAATGTTTTACATTTTTGTAGATAATCCTATGTTTCTTTTGTATTCTCAGTTTTGTTGATAAATAACTGTGCATAGTAGGTTCTGATAATTCTTTTCATTTCTGCTGCTTTTTGTTGTGATTTCGTCTTGTTCATTTTTTTCTTTTGGTGATTTGGTTTTCTGTGTTCTTTTCAATCAGATCAGCTAATGCAGTGCTTCTTAAACTGTGGGTCACAACCCCTTATGGAGTCACATGAAAAATTTGGTAACAGTAAAAGGTTTCTGAACATGCAACAGCCAAAAATTAATTCAAAATCAGACATGTAATGAATCCGAGGTGTTTCTGGCAGTGCTTGCCTGTGTTGCGTCATGCAACTTCACTGCAGTCTTGGTTCTGAACACACGACATGCACACGTTGCACTGTGCATGCCATCATGCCATGGAACACCAACAAATGCTGTCAGAAACATCTCAGCTCAGATTTGAAACTATTGTATGTTATGAATTGCAGTGTTTTTACTGTACATACAAAATTGTTAAATGAATTTTGGCTGGGTATTAGGACGGAATGACCCTAAACACACTTCTGCCATATTGTTCTACATATTTGTGTGAAGCAACATTCTCAGCATTGACAATTATAAAATCAAAATATTGATCAACTCTGGAAAACGTTGAAGATAATCTACATCCGGCAGTATCAAACATTCCATCAAGATTTAATTCTTTATGTAAAAATAAATAAAAAAAGCACATTCAGCTCATTAGTGTGCAAATTTACTTCCATCTTTAATAAATGGTAAAATTATAGGTATATCAAAGAATTGTTTTAAAATAAATTTCTTTATGATTTATTATTAGTAATTGTTTGATTTGTATACCTATTTTATATACCTATATGCCTAGGATCACATAAAAATTCCTCAGGCAAAAAGGGGTCATGAATGGAAAAAGTTGAAGAAGCCCTGATAAAGGTTTATCAATTTTATTAATCTTTCAAAGAACTAGTTATTTGTTTTGTTTATTATTTCCATGGACTTTATGGTTTCCAGTTTTTCTATTTCTCCTCTCATTTTAAATATCTTCTTTTTTTGTACTTATTTTAGGTTTTCTTAATTGGTAGCTTTCAAATTTTTAGAACGCAAATTCAGTTTTTTTTAAATTGTTAATGTATGTTCTTAGAGAACCACATCCCAGAAATCTTGTCGTGTTGTCTTGTTATCATTGTTTTTTTTTTAATTCTTTGAATATTTCTTTGGCTGCTGACAATATTCATAAAAATTGCTCTCGTCTGATGGAAAGGGGCAGGGAAGATTGAAAATCAGAGGTGTTTTAAATTTGTTTCTCCTTTTCTTTAAGTAACAAATAGACATTCAGTACTGTTGAGATTTGGATCAAAATAAGCCACTTCAAATTCTTTTGGAGGTAGGATTTCCTCTTGCAACCACTCCTCCATAGAGATATCTGAAATACTAACTCTAATAATCAGTGGCCAACGTATTTCTGAAGGACATTACATGTAAGTTCAAAATTGCTATTATCCTCAAGACAATTAGTTAAAATTGATTCATAGGAGGTGAGGTGAGTGCTATTAAATAGTGTTCAGGTTTTGTGTAGCTATTGTAAAAGTATCAAAAGAGCTCCATTTTAAAAACCTTATGAAATTTGTTCAGAACCTTAAATAAAATAGAGGATTTGATTTAATCAGAGCCATTCTAATAAAAATTAATAATTTCTGTACTTTGTGTCTGAAAAATGGGAAGTTTCTATTTAATTATTAACATAAATTCTCCAACACTTGTCTCCTTTGAGATGTGAAGCTTATTGTCAAAATTTGATCAGAATACAGTTCTCCTGAATATTTCATCTTAATGATAATGTGTGCAGTAAAAAGGTTTGAACTTTACATCAATCTCTTGAACATTTCTGTGTGTGGGTATGAGACAGAGAGAAAGAGAGAGAGGGAGAGAGAGGAGAGAGGGAGAGAGAGAGAGAGAGAGAGAGAAGGGGGGGGAGAGAGAGTGAGACAGACAGACAGACACACACACAGAGAAAGAGAGAGAGAGAGAGAGAGAGAAGGGGGGGGAGAGAGAGACAGTGAGACAGACAGACAGACAGACAGACAGACACAGAGAAAGAGAGAGAGAGAGAGGGAAAGAGAGAGAGAGAGAGAGAGAGAGAGAGAGAGAGATGTGCTAAGGTTATTTTATTGGGGGAGAGGGAGGCACTTACACTGATTTTGTTCCAAGAGCAAGTATTAATGCTAGAATTTAAATAAAACTTTTTTTTCTTTTTCGCCATTGGTTATTGATCAAAGAAATGCCTTAAGATGGAAGAAAAGTCAATTTGCTCAAAAGCTAATGTTTAAAAGTTCTTAAAAATGTAAGTATCTAGAAGACATTGAAAAAAAATGTAGACATGCTTTTGGACAAATATTCTCTCTCTCTGTCTCTCTCTGTATCTGTCTCTCTCTGTCTCTCTCTCTGTCCCTCTCTCTCTCTGTCTCTGTCTCTCTCTCTATCTCTCTCTCTCCCTCTGTCTGTCTCTCTTGTCTCTCTCTTTCTGTCTGTCTCTGTCTCTCTGTCACCCTCCCTCCCTCCAATTTGATGAGACTGAAAAAAACATTGTGTCTAATTTTCTTTTCCTTCTATGACTATACAGCTTACATGTACATAGAGGAAAATAGCCTCATTATATGCCTAGGCTGTCACCTGTGACGTTCCCCAGAATGGTAAGGGTGTGTGTGTGTGTATGTGTGTGTGTGTATGTGTGTGTGTGTGTGTGTGTGTGTGTGCGTGTGACTACTGAATCTATAGCAAGACAGCATCCTTTCCTGTACAGTATACAACTTGGGCCTATGTAAAGCATATGTGATCTAAGACCAAAGCTTTGAGATGTATAAATTATTTCCTGGCTCCTAACAATGTGTCTTTCTGTAGTAGTTCAGTTCAACGAAAGTTTATTAAGCACTTACTATGTCTAAGGTGATGGTATGCCTGGCAAGAGGAAAAGGGCAGGGCATACCCTGGTCTGTCTGGGTATGCTGGCACAGCTGGGGAGAATGTTACTATTGACTTTCCCCTTTCTGCTCAGGGGAAGATCCAGTGGAAAGACTTGTCCCAGGTTGTATCAGCATACTGGTTCCATTTTCTTGTACATCATGTATGTTTTTGTATCGAGGATACAGTGTCAAATAAAAGAAAGAAAGAAAAGGAAAGGAAAGACAAAGAAAAAGAACCTATCCTCAGGAGGCTTATATTCTGTTAGAGGAGCTTTAAAAAACTAACATTTTATTGCATATTTCATTTTGTCTCACGTTTAATTTGTGATTTAGAAAAGAATAGTTAGACTGCTTCCCCGTTATTGTCCAGTTCCCTCCCTCAGCTGTAGCCCTATTCCATATTCATTCTTGCTGCCTCATAAACTGATATTTGGGATGATAGAGAAGATATTAATGTGTAGATTCTTCCAGTCTAATCTGAAGGACAGAATGGGACTTGATCTGGGATAAAGGTCTCATTTGATCCCAGTATCCTTTAAAAAAATGATGTCTGAAATTTTGTGTACTCTATAGAAAATAGATGGTTTTGTTTTTCTTTAAAAAGAAACTCATATAAGCTAGAAAACATCATTTCTTATAACTTGGAAGATTTATTATAAGAGAATAAGCTAGAGAAAACATAATTTTGAGGTCATTGAGTGATCAATTCTCAAGATATCTGAAATAGGAAATGATACCAAACATTGGGAAAAAATAATGGCGGCTATTTCCAACCCAAAAAAAGCTACTCAAAAAGATAACAATAATGTTAAACCATGTATCTTCTTCCCTATCTCTACAAAATCTTTAAGGAAATTAATTACCATGTTTTGGGGTGTCTCCAATGAAAGTAGGAGAATGGAATAGGCAGTCAGTAAGTCACCAAGTATTTATTAAGCACTTACTAAGCCAGGCATGGTGCTAAGTTATAAGGGTACAAAGAAAGGCAAAAAAACCTGTCCTTCTCCCCAAGGGGCTCACATTCTGATGGGGGATACAGCATGCACACAACTCTTATCCAAATACTAGATATATACAGTGCAAATGGGAGCTAATCCCTTTACAAATAATGTTGTATAGCTAATTCTACGTTTACAGTCACAATTGATTAAAAGGTGAAGAGAAGACAAAATCCTACTTTATGTATTATTTATTAACTATAAAAAGTATTTAATTCACAGTGCAACATGCTTCCGTTCAGGCTCTCCTCCAACAAGTTTTCTTCCATAAATATGTTAAGGTCATAGAAAGTCCCTTGGTATATAACAATAGGGAAAATTTCATTTGAAGATCCTTTAACAAATGTATTGTTATCTTACGTTTTTTACATAATCCGTTTTTCTCACTGCCTTCCTTCCTCCTATCTCCTCCTAGAGAAACATCTTTTATAATAAAATATGAAGAAAGAAAGAAAAATTATAAGGCTAAACAGAATGACAAAAAGTTAAATGTCGTATGCGGCATCCCACACCCATAGTCTCCCACCTGATGAAAGAGAAGGGGGGAGATTTCTTCTCTCATCTCTTTTTTTGAGGCCAAGCTTGATCATTATAATCCACAGCATTGTTTCATTTAGTTTTTTTGTTTTCTTTTCCATTTACAGTGTTATAGTCATTGTGTTTATTGTTCTCCTCATTCTGCATACTCTACTTTATAACAATTTAGATTGTTTGATGATCTTCTAATGATAAACATCATAAAATTCGGAGAGGTTTGTTCACCACAGGTGTGTACCATTGTCATAGAATACGTCCAGCACAGAATCTCAATGGAAGAAGGATTCCCTTTACATGGCGTTTATGTATGACATTGTGTGGCTTTATCAAGACCCAGAATATTTTAGAGCTTTCTAAATTAGATCCATAATTTCTCTAAATATTTTGGTCTAACTATCCGTATAAGAAGACAACAACAAGAAGTAGATGATGAATGTACAGACTATGATATGCTGTTGGATGGACGTTACTTCCTGACACAAAAGCCCATCTTTTT
The DNA here is from genome assembly GCF_011100635.1 of Trichosurus vulpecula. Taxonomy (NCBI): domain Eukaryota; kingdom Metazoa; phylum Chordata; class Mammalia; order Diprotodontia; family Phalangeridae; genus Trichosurus; species Trichosurus vulpecula. Next base: position 381,710,482 of record NC_050576.1, read on the forward strand.
AAAAACCATTCTTCCAGTGATGCTATATGGCTACAAATCATGGAATAGTTCAATTTCCAAAAAAAATATCAGCACATTACCCAAAGGGCAATCAAGGGATTCATGGTAGGTAGAAATAGACTGCAGGCTCCAGCCAATGAAGAATTAGATATAAGACATGATGTAAAAGATGTCATTAAGGAGATCCATGATCAGAAAAAAAAGAAGGGTCAATGATTGAGTGAGAACAAAGGACAATAGATGGACAGATCATGTTACCTGCCCCTCCCCCCTTTATATCAAGAGATATGGAGAAAGAATCCCAGCATGTTAAATGTGACCTCCTGTGGAAGATTTATGGTTGGATTTGGACAGGAGTTTCATGAGATGAGAAGGCATGAGTGGGTTATGATCTGCCCACTGAAAGGAGTACCCACATCAATGAGATCACAGTTCCATTAAGTACTAAAGTATGAGACTGAAACAATAATTTGTAGTTTACAGCTGTTCCTAATAATATGAATTTCCATCTTCAATAAGTGCCTTTGACCTGACTGCCACCCCTACTTTCCCTGCCACACACACCTGGAATGCTTTTTCCTTCTTGACTTTTGGAATCCCTAGCTTTTTTCAAGGATCAGATCTAATGGTACTTCCTGTACTAGGCTTTCCCTGGTCCCTACCCCAACCCTGAACCCCAGTTGTTAATATTATTTTCTGCCCTCCACATTACTTTAAATTTAGTATACATTTTATATACTATGTTTATTGGCTACAAAATAGTAATAGCAATCAATATTAAATATTAATACTAAAATATTATATTTTATATAATTTAGTGTATAATTTAAATTCAGTGTATATTTTATACTTACCTGTGTCTGCAGTATTTTCCCTCCTTAATAGAATGTAAGCTATTTGAGGCAGACACTGATTCATTTTCCCCCTTTCTTTCTCCAGAACCTTGCATAGTGCCTAGGTTGGAGAAGACTGTAGTGATCTGGCCAAATGACTTCTTTCTATGAGAAGGGAAATTAATTGGAGGAATACCCCTCACTCTTCAAGTTATCAGGGAATATGATGCATACCTTAAAATCATGAAAGAAAGAAAGAAAACAAAAATGAAAAAGAATCATACAATTGAGAAAGGAATGCTGACCTGCGTCATAAGGTTGGAGGTTGAAAGTGTCTCAAAGACAGAAGAGAGAAGAAAGCTCTTGAAGACTTGCAGCTGAGTAATGTGAAGATTTTCCCGAAAAGAAATGAGCTTGATTTTCTGAAGAGGAAATAATTTTCTTTCTAGAAATCATGATGTGAATTCACAGGCCATGTCAAGTGAAAGAGAAAGACAAGTAGTGGTGGTTGCTGACTCAGGGATTGACCTTATAATAGGAATAGAGGAGTTTACTGTCTTTCTGGAGTGTATATCCAAGATAACACAGAGAACTTTCCAAGACATGTCAAACTGGATGACCATTGCCAATTTCAGTTAGTTCACATGGGTACAATGGTACTGACAGAAGGGATAAAGGAAGCTTTGCTAAAGATTACGAAGTCCATTGTATTCAATTGAAAGCAGTGTCTTTAGAAGAGAAAGACAGATTTGGGAAGTGAACAATTGGTTAATAATATGGTATCCAAGAATAAGATTTGGATTTCTTAGACTACAGCTTAAAAATAGAAATGATGGACTCCTGGCCAGGGTTGGATTATACCTAACAAGAGTTGGTGGGAATGCATTTGCCTGGAGACTTACACATTTAATCAAAAAGATTTTAAACTGAAAAAGAAGGAAAAGGGATAAAATATCCTATGTATAGCTACCAAGTAGGATAGAACACAGGAAGTAACTTGACATAGCAAGAGTCACATGGTGGATGAAATGCAGCATGGTATATAGTAGAGATAATATCTGCAAAACCTAGTTCAACTCTTTCAATTTGGACAATTACCTATGTGTGATGTCTGGCAAGTCTGTTAGATTATATGTGTCTTAGTTTCCTCATTTGTAAAATAGAGATAACAATACTTGTAGTGCCTACATCATAGGATTCTTATGAAGTTATAGTGAATATATATTTGTTTATATATGTGTATGTTTATATACACTCACACAAACACATAATACTTTGCAAACTTAAACATGCTATGTAAATCTCAGCTGTTACTTGGAAGAATAGCATCTCTTATTTTGATTCTGCTTTCTCTTTCAAGGAGAGCTATCTTTGGAAAGAAAAGAACAGAATTTTTAAAATGGATAATTGGGAGTTGATACTCAAGATAAGGAAGGAGATAATAAGTGTACCTACCTGCCGTCTATGAATTTAAGTCACATAGCCCAGAAGAACTCTATCCTAAGGCATTGAAGGAACTACCAAATATGACCAAACATGATGGTAATTTTTGGAAGATCCTGAAGAACAGGAGAAGTGTCACAGGAACTCAGAAGGACAAATGTCCCAATTTTGAAAAAGGGAAAAAAAGGAATCTGCAAACTCTAGGCCAGTGAGCTTGACTTTGATTCTGGCAAAATTCTAGAACACATCATTAAAGAGATAGAAAACATCTAGAAAAGGAAGTGGTGATCATGAAGAGGCAGCATGACTTAATCAGGGACAAGTTATGTCAGACTAACCTAATTTCCCGTTTTCAAGAGGGTAACCAAACTAAGGCAGCTGGGTGGTACAGTAGATAGAACGCTGGGCCTGGAGTCAGGAAGAATCATCTTCCTGAGTTCAAATCTGGCTTCAGACAATTTCTAGCTGTGTGACCCTGGGAAAGTCACGTAACCCTGTTTCCTCTCACTTAACCTCAGTTTCCTCATCTGTAAAATGAGCTGTTGAAGGAAATGGCAAACCACTCCAGTATCTGCCAAGAAAACCCTGAATGGGGTCACAAAGAGTCAGACACAACTAAAACAACTGAAGTGAGCTTAATATGAGTCAACAAAGCTAGGGATTCCAAAAGTCAAGAAGGAAAAAGGAAAAAAGCATTGCAACTATTGCAACCAAGAAAGATAATGTACCTTTTGGCTGTATTGTAACACATAATGTCTAGGACCACGGAGGTGACAGTTTTGCTATCTTCTGCCTTGTCCAGAGCACATATGGAGTGTTGTGATTAGTTCTGGGTACCATATTTTAGGAAGGACTTTGATAGAATGAAAAGTGAGAACAGAGAAGGGCAACTAGGGTGATGAAGAGCCTGGAAATTTTGCTAATTAGAGCTAACTTGAAGGAACTGGAGATATTTAGTAGGGAAATGAAAGGACTTCAGGGGAATATAATAACTCTTCAAATGTGTGAAGGATTGTCATGAAGAAGATCTAGATTTATGCTTCTTAGCCACAGAGAAGGCAGAATTAGGAACTATGGATCAAAGTTGCAAAAGAGGAAAAGTTAGGGATCATAAAATGATAAAGTCCCTAACAATGAAAACTATCCTCAACTGGTACAGATTGCCTTCAGAGGTAGTGGGATCCCTTTCATTTGTTGGAGATATCGGAGAGGGGATCCTTGTTCAGGTATGGTGTATCAACAATGTTACTTGTAGCTTCTGTGGCTGTGTGAGATCAACAACACCAGCACATAGGAGGACTACTAGCACTGGTTCTTTGATCTGCTTTTCTAAGGATAGCAACTTTAAGAGGTTTACAATCTCACTTTAATTAAACATACATATATCTTTCACTTAGGGGGGGAAAGTCAGCATCCTGAACTTCAGAGAAAACACAAACAGAAATTACAAGCAGAAATTATATAAATAGAGCAAATAACACAAATCAGCAGACAGGGCTTCTAACCATCTGTCCAGAGCAATACATACATAGTTACCAGAGAGACAAGTACCAACATCTGGGTTTTTCAAAGCTGGGGGACTCCTTAATGGCTACCCAGAGTCTCATCTGGCTAAATCACAGGAACACCCTTCTAGTGAGTGAGCCCCCAGCAAAATGCTAACTTCAGAGTACATATACACTTCTTTAGGGTCAGAGGGCACCACAACCATGTGACTCAAACTCATGTGATGTAGGTTTTCTTGTGGCTCGAGCAGATCATCAAAGACTCTTGATTCAAACTAAGGCAAGACTCAAAGGCACTTGATTGCCTTAGTGCTGAGAAGCATTTCAAAATAAGAGACAACAAAAAGTTCCACTTTACTTGCCATTACATTTGGGTTGGACTAAGGTCCCTTCTAATTCTGAAATTCTGTGAAAACTAATAGCAGTGAAATACTAAGCATGCTAGGTTCGTTGAAGATTTTTATTGTTCAGTCATTCAGTTGTGTCCAACTCTTTGTGACCCCATGGACCATAGTATGCCAATGCTGTCCATGAAGTTTTCTTGACAAAGATAGTGGAATGGTTTGCCATTTCCTTCTCTAGTGGAATAAGGCAAACACAGGTTAAGTGACTTGACAAGGGTTACACAGCTAATAAATGTCTGAGGCCAAATTTGAATTCAGGGCTGATTCCAGGTCCAGTGCGCTATCCACTGAGCCATCTAGGAGATGGCCACTGCTAGGAGATAGGCAAGTCATAAATTGTCCCTCATGCTTTGTCCACATGAATGCAAGAGAATCAATTGTGATGCATCTAGTCAATGAGATGAATCATTGCTAATCAGAATATCCCTGTATGCAGTGCTCAGGAAAGTTTTGGAGCCAGTGATGCACTTGAACCTGTGACTATTTCAGAGGTTTTTTCAAAACCTGATCACAGTAGAGAATCTTAAGAAGGAGCAGAGAGTGGATTTTTTTTACCTGCAGGGCTCCAGAGCTTAGCAGAGCTGGAAGGGAAAACTGAACTGAGTGTTTATGTGTATGTGTGTATGTATGTATGTATGTATGTATGTATTTAATTGTGTCCAATCATAATTTTGATGTTTGTGAAATCCGAAGAAGACTCTCACAAGAGAACATTTGTAGGAGTTGACTAGAAATTCTTAAAAGAGAAGGCAGCAATCCTGTTATTCTTTCCTATTCAGTTAATTTGAGAGAAAAAGTTTGATTAGGAATCTTGCTCAGTTTTAGGGTTTCAACTCAGATGGAGAACCATCATTTTAACTTGCTTTCAAATCTGCTCTCACTTAAAGTGAGGACACCCCTATGAGTTTATGTAACTGTTTATAGAACCATAGCTTTAGTGCAAGAAGGGTCCTTAAAGGCTATCTAGTCTAATCCCTTCATTTTACAAATGAGAAAACTGAGTCCCACGGAGGTTAGATGACTTGGCCAAGGTGACCCAGGCAGTAAGTGTCAGAGGTCAGATTGAAAGGCAGGACCTCTGATTTCACTGCCAGTGCTCTTTGTGCTGAACCAGTTCAAAGGGAAGCTGTTTTTTATAAATGAAAATAATCATCCAAAAAACCCCACCAACCTAACTTTCCCTTTTACTATATCGAGTCTGCTTTATGTAACTGTTGGAAGAAAGACTAGCTGTATTCATAAAAGAAAACAAATAAAACCCCCCTCTATAGTGGACATGCTGTAAACTCTAGTTTCATATTTAAAATTATGTGATATGCAACCCAACAATTTGGCAGACCAGGACACTGTAGAATAAAGAAAAATAGATAGAAAAAAAGAAAACACCATTCTAAAGAGACATAATCAATACCATTTTTGGAAAAAGAAAAACAGACAATAAATCATTTAAATAAATACAGACCACAATCTGGATAGAATTATCTCAAATGAGTTAATAGGTTAATTCAAAATAATATTTTAGGCTTTAAGCCACAGGCTCACAGTTTCACCGAATCTGTCCTCAGCATCAATTTTCTGAATCTGGTCTGTATTTATTTTAGTGGAAATGAGTGAAGTATTGAGACAAAACTAAATTACTTTTCCATGAACATATGCTGTGCTGGTGCCATAAAAACACAAAGTTTCCTTAAAGTTTAATTTATCAATTGGAGTGCAAGATTAAAAAGAGGGCATTCCATATGGATATGTCTAAATATGTATAATGTAAAGATATAGATTTAACCATGAAGACGCTCTTGGTATTAGTAGGAGTATGGCAAAGGTTAAGATTAGGTTTCTAAAGTGAATTTACAATTAAATTGGTGCTAGAAAATATCTCATTGACCTTCTACACTATTTCGAGCAGACAGAATTGGTACTTTCACATATAAATTAAGCTTGGCTCTATCCATAATCAGTGGTAGGATGCAAATATTAAATCATGTCGCAAATATTTAGTAGTGAATGCAGGACAATGTTTCAGATAAATAAGGGTGGTTTTATGTTCAACCCCGATAAGCAGAGAATTCTTTAGCCCTAACAAAACACTGCCATAGCATTCTTGGCAACTCACCCAAAAATAATAACAATTTGGCTCTACACAAAATATTGATTTCTCATTGTTTCAGCTAACTAATTAAATAATAGACATAGGAATGGAACCTGTGATTTTGTTGATAAAGTTTCTAGCTGAGTTAACACTATCAATGTCTGTCAGCCTGGTCTCTGAAGCTATTAGTTTTAGAGACTTGCCTAAGAGTACTAAGAATTTAAATGACTCACTCAATGTCACATAGCCACTCAGTCACTTAGTCTCAGACATGGCACTTGACTCCGGGTCTTCCTGTCTCTGAGCAGAACTCTCTATCCATTATATCACACTAACTCTCAATTTAACAAAGACACCACAAATAAGATGTGGCAAAAGCAAAGATAGGAACCGAACCAAACCAAAACAAAACAATCATCTTAACGTTATTTTTCCACCTTAAGGTCAGATAAGATCTGTCCCCCCTGAATCCTCCCTAAACCTCAGTGTAACCTTTGACGTTTCATTCGGTTCTGTTGTGCTTACATAGATATGACTTCTCTCTCTGCTGAGTTAGTACATGGAAAATAAATGGTTAGGAACTGTGTTTTAGTCATTGGATTCCTTGCACTTTATGTCCTCTACTCTTCTAGCTTGAAATCTGCAATCCTTTGAACCTGAGATCTATATATACATGTGCAGATATCTGTGTATGTATGCATGTATATATGTAGGTGTTTTCATAATATACATGCCTGTTGATTTATAGCTAGATAAAAGAATATTTATGGATATATTTGTATATAGCATATAATTATATGTTGATACATACCTCATATATAGATACTCACATGACTTCCCAAAAGATTCATGCTCTTATTTTCACTAACAAGGCTGTACTGAAGGGTGATGTACCGAGGGGTGACAGTTAGGTAAATGTGAACATTTAGAAAGTAAGTTGATAGTTATTTGTTTGCGTGTTCAAAAACATACTTGGCATTTAAAAAAGAATGCTTTCATTTTCTTTGTCTTATATATTTATAAAATAATCAAAATAATGAAAAAAAATTGAAGCGTTTCTGTAGATTTATTATTCATGATCCAACGGAAGATTGAATAAATCTGGGTTTCTTTTTGTGATCAAATATGCCATTTGACATCTGCCCAGTGATATATTGGGTTCCATTCTATAGCTCCTAAAGCTATCCATGAGATCAAGTCTTCTAAATGCAGCCATAGTGTTCCCTTTCAGCTGCATATCAAAAGGTAAACAAGGATGGAAGTTTCTCCTTTGATGATTCTGCTCAAGCCTGTTGCTTGTTAAATTTTCCTACAGGAATCAAAAATGGTTTCCTGTTGCATGTTTATTGAAACCTTTTTCTCAGTAAAGAACAAAATGCAATGCTGCAATTTTCCCATTTGTTAATTTTTTCCCATTGAACTCATTCCTTCCTTTTAAATATCTTCTTTCTTCTAGTCCACCTCATTTAGCAGTAAATACAGGGGATTACAAACATTCTTGTTAGATATAAAACATTCCAGGAAATTTAATTTCTTTAGTCATGGATTTCAGAGGTAATGATACTTTGCATTTGTATAACCTCTCTCCTCTGAGGAATTCAAACCGCTAGAATCATTATCTGGAGACTAACATTATTATCTTCATTTTGCATCCCCTGGTAACCATAAGTAAAGAGCTATAGAATTGGAAGAGTCATACCTGGAAATCTAATATGAAGGTAAATATAGCCAGGAGAATGGCAGCTTGTCTAATATTTTGTCCATTCTCACACTGGAGGCCAGTGAATAGTGCTCTAACTCCTGGGGAGCTGTGATCTGGACTTGGGTGGACCTTGGAAGGGGAAGAGGTCTGTTGCTTTGATTTGCAGTGGCCCTGTGGAGACTGACATTGTTGGTCCAAATGAGTCCTGAGTCCAAGGAGAATGGAGTAGTTCTAGGTTGTCCTCATGAGTCAGGTCAATCTAGAATTCTGGGTTTAGAGCTAAAAGGCACTTTATGGTCACCAAGTCCAGTCTCTTTATTTTAAATATGAGGAAATTAGGTCACAGAGAAATTAAATGATTTGTCCAGGGTCACACAATTTTTAAGTCTCTGAGATATGATTTAAACCCAGGTTTTCCTGCTTCCAAGTCCAGTGTCCTATCCACAATACCTCTTTCCCTTTACAGTATGAACTCTAAGTGGGCTTTCAGAGTCTCGTGTGGTCTAGAATACCAGTGCTTTATTGAACTTGCAGAAAATAGACTCTTATTCCCTATTGTCTTTTGTCTAGAAGACCCAGGTGCAGGTCAGAACCACAGGATCCTTTGATGCCTAGACTTTCATATTCAAGGTTTATTAGACCAACTTACAGAAGTGGAGCAAAAGGACCAACGAATGAAAAATTAGTTCTTTTTACGTGCCAGGCATATGTGCTAAGCATTGGAATAAAAAGTATAAAGAGTGAGACAGTTCTTACCCTCAAGGAACTTATGTTCTAATAAAGGAAGACAATACAGATAGGGAAGTGGTATCCAAGAAAGAGAATTTTGGTCTTTCTAGTCACAGATATGACCAGTTGATCCATATGGCAGTCAACTAGCATAGTTTTCCTAATGTCCAATGTAAGAGGTGTAAAGCTGAGTGAAAGAATATGTGTGAATTCCTATACCAGGCAGTGGAGATGACAAGATTGCTTGGGTGGAAGCCAGAGAGGTAAAGCATAGTGAGGTGGTCTGGTCTGGGGTCAGCAAAAACAAGAAGGCATATGGTAAATTACATCCTTAGTCCTTCGGTGAAATAAAGCCAGAAATCCCCTTGGTTCTCTACCTACTTACTTTCTGCTGTGTAAAATAAGGGGTTCAGTGAGATGATTTCTAAAGTCCCTTCCAGCAGTAAATACTATGGGCATATATTCCCTTTACACTACTCATAAGACTCGCCATGAAGGCATGATTGGCTGCATCATATTACCCCTTTGTTTGTCCAGACTGCTGTATTTGCAATGAACAAACCTTCACTACAGGCAGGAGGAATAAGGGGTGGATTGTTAAATGACTCCTTCTCTGCCCTGGTCTTGCCTTGGGCTTGTCTGGCCAACATAAGGACCAATTGACAATGATAGGATTTTTAATGCCAGGCAGCACTGTATGTGCATTCCTTTTTTCTTTTTCCCATGTACAGAATCAAAGCATGAATGTCTTACCAGAGAGAAAACACTTTATGAAATATTTTTTCCCCATACAAACTGACATTCTTGATGGAAATAATCAGCTGGAGAAAAGAGTGAGAAACTGGGAGATCATATAATTGAGGAACTGAGTAAGGATTAAGAATTACCTGGGACTTTGAAAAGCAATTCATTTGACTAAAGTAAACACTCTGCTGACTTTTGGCCTCAAGTCTGCTGCTAAGTAGAGCTTCATCAGAAAGAGAATATGGATAAATTTATTTTTAAGGCCCAAATCCATAGATGCAACCATGATTTAGTGATGTGTTCATGTACAGTGAATTTAGAGTGAGCAATGGTCATTTTGTGTGGTTTTCTCATTCCACATCCAGACATTTTTAGCCAATTAGCAACAGTTTTGCATGAAAAGGTTTTGACAAGAAAAGATGTGAAAAGGAATAGAAAAGGGAGAATTAGCCTCCCTACCTCAATACTCCCCTCCCCCAGATATGTAGTCTTTTCTGTATATATTGAACATAGCACAAAAAAACCCCTCATGAGAACTTGAAGCAAGGAAATGCACCATGTCTGTCACCGAGAGGGGGAAAAATGTCATTGGGCCAGTAGCATTGATTAGAACAATAAAAACTTCCTGGTGCCAACAGTCAGAACAAATGTGTGAAAAGCAACGAGGGGACATTACCATACTGTGCCTTTCACCGGAAAATGCCAAATAAACTGAAAGATCCATGTCAATATTTGTATAAGGAAACATGCCACAGTCTGATTCTAGAACACTTGACCAAAAAAAAAATTCTTGAGAAACTTTATACAGTATTAACAATAACAACAAAAAATAATACACTAGGAGTTTGGGGCAGGCATTCTCATGGTAATGGAATGTGTTCCAACACTGTTTTTTTTTTTCATTGTGAGCCCTCCGTCTCCATCCTTTGCATCTCATGTCAATGGGTGGCACAGCTGCTGGCCCTGCATATTGGGGTGGCTGAGAGTCTTTGTGTCGAGCAGCTGTGGAGTTCTCAGGTCCACAATGCACAGCCGGGGCACAGTAAATTAGGAAAGATTATTGTTTCATTTATTGACTATACAATTTATAAACAGCAAGTATATTACTGGTTTCACGTTTTATTTGTTAGGGTCACTTTTAGCAAAAGCCGGCCACACAGATACACATCTAGGGCAGCTGTACCTCCAGCCATCCCAGTAGGAAGAAAATTGCAAACATTATTGAAATGAAATTGGATGGTTGGTTGCTTTCTAGGAGCACAGCCTCCCACCTGCCTTCTCAGAAACCACCCATTTGGGAGAAGCCTTTTTTTTTTAAAGTTCTACGGGGGTTTTCCTTCACCCTGTTTCTGATTTGAATACACCTTTAAAATATACATTTTGCTCTGGAATCCAAACGCTGTATTGCAATTCTTAGTCTCGGGGTCTTAGCTATCTCTGTTTTAGTAGGGACTGCAGAAGAGGAAAGCAGAAGGATTCAATTGAAGAAGAGGAAAAAAAAGGTTTTTTTTCTCTTTAGCAATATAGCAATAACAAAGGGAGAGAGAGAGAGAGAGAGAGAGAGAGAGAGAGAGAGAGAGAGAGAGAGAGAGAGAGAGAAGGCACCAAGATTTTTTTTTCCTATTTAACACTTTAGTGTATAATGGCATTTGAATAATATCATCATTTTTCTGCCATTTATTCAGATGTGAAGGAACTCAGTGAATAATAATAGCTGCTGTCAAAGATATTTATATTTAAAAGGTCTTTATGTAAAAAAAATTGTCAGGACTGATTTTTTTTTTCTCCCAGAGAATCCTACTATCTCCTAGCAACCAATATGGCTATCTTTTTGAATAGATGCTTCATTTACAGTGGGTGCATAACCTTTATGTGGAAGCATTTGCAAATTTAACAGTCAGGACTCATATGAATTCAAAGCAAGTTGTTAAACTGATCCAAGAGCCAGCCTTGTGATAGAAGTCTCAGGGGGTCTATTCTCCTGGCACAACTGCACACATGTGATGTGCATAATTCCCCTTCATGTGTTGCTGAGAGTTTCACGTGTTCATCAAATAGAGAATGGACCTGCAAATGACCTACTCACAAAACTTTTTTTTGTTAAAAATACATACTAACCAGGAGAGCCACTGATTTTTCTCTTGAAATTACACTATGACATGGAAAGATGATCTCCCAAGAAAGAAAAAAAAGTCTTAGCAGAAACACTCTTCTTAAAATTAGTAAGATAAAAATGCTACTGTACGGTAATTATTTGGAATTTATTATCACCATTTAAAATGTCCTTTAAACCTTACAACAGGAGGTTTCCAAGCTTTTTAAAAACAACAGCTAAGCCTCAGAGCTATAGCCCTCAGAAAAAAATATTGTAATAATCAGACTACAAATGAACCATCTAAGACACTGACAACAGAGTGAAAGGAAAGTGTTTTGAACAGAAATAATTATCTGTAATTCTTAGCTCTCTGAGGCTATGCGCAACTGCAGAATTTATATTATCATCAAATATTTCTTAAAATATTCCCTGATACCATCCAGCCTTAAGCAATACCCTATTGGGAAAGGTGGAGAATGATACTTATTCAACAGGACTAATTTTATACGATGATTTCAATTAATGAACTTTATATAAAATCAGCTTTGTAAAACACATACGGACACTTACACACACACACACACACACACAACTTAATAATTCATGCAAATCAGAGTTACTTGTGTTTTGTAGCTGTGTGACCAAAAAGAAAAAAAAAACACTATGCTCCCTGTATAGCTTCTGTTTGTTTAAGGCCAGTTGTAAATTAACAGGAGTGACCCTAGGTAAATGTGTAAAGTCAGTAAGACTTTATTGCTTGCACAGGTATGTTCTTTTTGAATCATCCCCTCCCCCCTGCCCTCCACGTCTGACGTCCATTGCACACTCATTCTATCTTTATTCCCTCTCCCCCATCAAAATCAGTCATTTATATTTTTAATTGATGGATTTATAGCACTTGAACTAAAACTCATTCACATCGAAGTGTTGCCTCCATCAGGCCTTTTAGTTATAATTATTGATTCTAAGATTTTCCATTTGCTTTAAAGCATCAGGAAGTATAGGAAAGCTAGAGGCAGCCCCTGAAATTCACATTAGCCCTACTTGTTTGGGTCATCCAAAGTGTGAATCTTATTTAGTAATTTAAATGATGATATTAATGATAACAACAACCATAATAATATGGTATAGTACTTTAAGGTTTGCAAGACACTTTACAAATACTGTCTTACGCACCTATGTGGCTCATTGATTAGAGTGCTAGGCTTAAAGTCAGGAAGACCTGAGTTCAAATACCGCCTGACACTGTGTGACTCTAGGCAAGTCGATTAACCCTTCTTTTGACGTAGTTTCCTTAACTGTAAAATTGGGGATAACAATAACATTTACCTCATTGGGTTGTTGTGAACATCAAATGAGATAATACTGATAATCATTTAGCGTAATGCCTGGCATATGGTAGACACCAGTTGTCATCATTCTTGTCATCTTATTTTATCCTCGGGACAACCCTGGGAAGGAGGTGCTATCATTACCTATCACTATTCTCATTTTATTGTTAAGTATTAAGTGACTAGTCTATGGTCAAACAAGTAGTTATTGACTGAGGCTAGATGTGAACTCAGGTCTTCCTGAATCCAGGTACGATACTTTATTGACTCTTCTACCTAGTTGCAACTTTTTAAGGTAATGGGTGGAGAAGAATAGTTAAGGAATGGTTTATTGTTTGTTACCCCCAGAGAGGTCCCCCCTTCTTCCCTCGGAGCTTCTGAAGCTCTTAGTCTTGGCTTTTGCTGGGAGTGGAAGGATTTGTGCCTGTCTGGTATACCTGGAGGGTGCTCTCTGGACCTGAATCTGCTTTTCTGAAGAGCAGGTCTGTCATCTAGCAAGTTCCGCACCCCCCCCCCCCCACCTCCTTTTCTGTCATCCCCTCCCCACTTTGGAAAAAGCCTGTTTCATTGAAAATGTTTCAGAGATGACTTTAATCCCACAGTTCATTTTCCAAAACTGGATGTGGGAAAGTAGAAGAAAAAGTACAATAAATATACTTTGGGAGTTTGGCGGATCAGTGAGTTCGTTCCTTTGGCTACTTTACAGAATCATAGACACTCAGAACTACGCCAGAGGTCATCTAGTTCAACCTATACCTGAGGAGGATTCTCTTCGAGAAGATCCTTGAGGGACAGTCATCCAGACTCTGCTGGAAAACCTCCAGTGATGGGACCTTATCTCCAAGGGCAGTCTGGTCCATTTTTGCTGGCTCTAATTATTAGAAAGTTTTTCCTTTTGTTTTCTTTGCAGCCTCTCCTATTCTTCTTTATCCTGTATAACTCTTATTTATGTTTTCCTATAAATCCTTCATGGAGGATCTAATAAATATGCTAGTGACTTTTCTCTTATTTCCTTTGAAGTACCAAGATGCCATTTAGGCTGACCATTTGTTGTCTCTCATTCAGGATACATGACCAGTCAAGCTCTTTTTATCATCATACCTGTCCTTGGTAATTTACTTTCTACCACTTCCAACGATAAATTTGTAGTATGTTGCATGGAGGCAGCTAGGTGGCTCAGCTGGAACCCAGGAAGACCTGAATTAAAATCTGGCCTCAGATACTTACTAGCTGTGTGACTATGAGCAAGTCACTTAACCCTGTTTGCCTCAGTTTCCTCATCTGTAAAATGAGTTGGAGAAGGAAATGGCAAACCATTCTAGTATCTTTGTCAAGAAAATCCCATGGACAGCATTGGCATGCTGTGGTCATGACTGAAGAGTTGAACATGACGGAGAGACCGAGCAACAGCAAAAACAATGTGGTGCATACTACTTAGGCCCACCATTTGTCTTTTCATTGACCTTTCAGTGGCTTGTAGTTTTAATTCTTCTGCAAACAGGAGAGAGCAAACTATAATCCACGGGCCAAATATGGCCCACTGCCTGTATTTGTAGCCTGCAAAGTAAGAATGGTTTTTGTATTTCAAAATTGTTTTTATTGTATTTAAAAATGTAAAAACCTTATTCTTATCTCAAAGACAAAGCTGGATTTGGCTTTCAGGCTGTTGTTTGCCAACATCTGTTCTAAGATCATGGTATTCCATGATTTACATTTATACAGAATTACCAGGTAAATGTTGGCATTCAAAGATGAACTTGTAGCAGCAAGCAGTTTGGGACCATTTATTGCACAGGATGACTTCCCAAATGTGATCTAACAAGCTCTATTTCTACTACTCAATTTTAGCTTAGCTCATTTTCTATCTGTATTTTCTAGTTGGATGGATACATACCCACACACATATATACAAACATATCTGTGTGTATGTATCCTGTCTCTTTTGATGGACTGCCCATTCAGCTACATGTTGTAGCTTTGAAAATATGCATTTTCATGGACTTTGTCTTTCCAACTTGGGTGTCGAGATTAGTCTCTCTGAGAATACTATAGGCTTCACTGATTAAGTTTTTAGAGTTTCAGTGAAGATGCAAGACGAGAGCTTTGGAAAACTTCATCATCATCAGGGAATATGTTTTTATTTGTCTTTTCACAGTGCCTGAAACATAGTGGATGCTTAATTACTTGGCTGAATTGAATTGAGCTGGATCTGACATAGGACATCCTTTATGATATGTCTAAGATAAGGGCAAATACCTTAGGTAAACACATTCCTCTCTATTTTACTTCATGCTTTATGTCAATATTAAGTTGTCAAATAAATTGCATATAATATAAATGATTTTAGTATGCATGTCAGAGGTACCTTGTCTAACAGGTCTTAAAGACTGCATTTTATTCTACTGAGTCAAACATTTAAAAAAAATTAAGGACAATAAGTAGAATGAAAGTAGAGTGAAAGCTCATTTTTTTTATACTTCTCATTTAGTTATATAACCATAGAAATTCTCTTTTATAGACAATTCTCTGCAAAAGCTTTCTCTTCCCTTTGTGATGTTTATTGAGGATATATTCTTATCTGTATAAAGCATTCCCATTACATTATTAGATACCATATGTGCTCTCTCTTTCATATATATATATATATACATATATATACATATATATATATATGAGAGAGAGAGAGAAAGAGACTATCTGTTATATTAGAGAGATGAAGAAGTTGACTTGTAGCTTAGTAGTGGTCTGCTTTAAAAAAATTTTTTTTTTGACGGGGGAAGGCAGGCCCGAGGTTACACAGCTAGTGTGTCAAGTGTCTGAGGCTGGATTTGAACTCAAGTCCTCCTGACTCCAGGGCTGGTGCTCTACTAACTGCACCACCTAGCTGCCCAGCACCTCCTTTTTCCTTTTAGATAAAGTGTCACCTGTGACCTTTTGTTCTCTTGGGATCTTGAGAACCTGTTTCTGAGTAACTTTGCAATTATGTCCTATCTAACACTGATTTCGTTTACATACATTTTTCAGGTACGCTCACTCTTCCCAAGTCATCTTCCTGAATGCCATTACTACTAACTCACATATCGGGCATTGGGGTAATAGTCAAATGCAGTACTTCCATTATTATTGTCGATGAGAATAAATCACTGTAAGAAGTCTCAGATCTGTTTCATTTCACATCTGTTTGTTGGCTTCCTTATAGTTTAACCTACAAATTTCCCTGAAGTAATCTGCCTTTTAGTATCATAGATCTAGAGATGGAAGTGTTTCCCTCAGGGGCTATTTAGTTACCCCCCCCCCCCCATTTTGTAGATGAATTGAAGCCCAGGGAGATTAAATGATATGCCTAAAGGTACACAGGTGGTACACATTAGTGGTAGGGTTTGAACTTAATCAGTTAAAAGGCCACACTTGAGGACCTAGAGGGCCACATGTGGACTGGAGGCCACAGGTTCCCCACTGCTGCTCTAACCAGTCAATCTGACTGCATATAGACAGACAGATAGGGAGGAAAGCAATAAGCATTTGTATAATGCCTAATATGTGCCAAGCACTGTGTTAAACCCTTTTTAAAAAATTCTGAAATTATTGCTAAAAATGTAGTCAGTTGTTTGTAGTCTAAGTTAGATACAAATAATTTAATTTTTTGTGTGCCATTGGTATGTGCTACATCCAATGCTTTTTGGCTCTCTTTTCAAAGAAAGTATTCATGATGTATAAATATGAAGATTCCAGTAGTTTTGGTCTTTCATTTCTTGATCTCAAACCCTTTCCCCCAACATGGTTTTCTCTATTTCCACTGTGCTCACTTTAGCACTGATGTCAATGAGTGTAAAATTTTATTTTGACTTGGATCGCAGGTTCTTCCCGTAGAATTTCCATGCTCCTTCACCTTTTGCACCTTTTACACCTACACCTTTTACTTGAAATTATTTTGATGGTGGCCCATTTGTTGATGGCTCTCACGAGCACTAAGGTAAGGTAACTAAGCATTTCATGAAATGATATTTCTGGTTGCCTTTGTGCTTAAAATGATATTAATTCTGCCTACTCCTTTACTTCTGTGCTCCATCATCCTATTTAAGCTGAATATTTTTATGTTTTTTGGTATCATTTAAGGTGAGGATGTCAACACAGATGTGATTTAAGTCCTTCAGTAGAGCATCAACTCATTAGTCATTGGGCAAATATCTCACAAATAACAGTTAAATTATTATTGTTAATCATTATTATTTTGCAAAGGAACTAAGAACTATGTGATTCTTGCTGCCCTTTGCCTCTTTTTCTACCACTCTGCTGCCATTGCTGTAGAAACAAAAGGGTGCTCACAGGATGTAGAGATATCTTATATTTCTGTTGGCTTCATGGGTTGCCATCATCTCTATCCTGCTCAAAAATCTTTACCTTGCAGGCGATGTTTTGGTAATGAGCTTTTATGAACTGAGCTTTTCAGGTCCTTGGACAATTGGACTTATGCAGCACTCTATTGCTGGGCCCATACTCATAACCATTCTGGCACGGTACAAACTGCCAGATCTTCAGGCATGTTGGCATTGCCTTCGAGAACACGTGGTCACTTCCACTTGATTAGGAGGCATGAGAGTAGGATTTTAGTGTAGGGGAAAATATAATGAAAAAGAAAAATGTTTTTGAAATCTGTCTTAGAAATTGTTATTGATTTGCCCTTGGAGCCTCTGCACAATTCTTAAGTAGGGCACTAAAATAGATATCCTATCTGATGCTCTCATGAGCATCATGGTGTTTGTCTGGGTCTGCAAGACAATGAAACAATTGGTCAATTCAAGCAACTAGTCAATTCCGTTAAAAGGAAAGCAGCCACTAGGTTATTTGGTGTTATATAAAAGCTACCCAATCCACCTCTTAAACTTTTGAAATGTTCACTTTTCAATTGGTTGTAACAGCATCAGGTAGGTATGTCTTTTATTTCATATATCTATATATCTATATATATATATATGTGTGTGTGTGTGTATCTATGACACATACATATATATACATACATATATATTTAAAAAAGAAATGAAGAAATTCTATTTTTAAAAAGGCATTTTTATCTGTGCTATTTACTCACCGAGATAGAATACATATGGACAGCAGACATCCTTTTACTTCTCACCCAAACTGTAATAAGACTTGATAAAGTCACTCAAACATTTAGAAAAGTCAATATATTTGTTACTATATCCAACCTGCCTTTCATCTCAAGCTCCCATAAAAAAAATAAAAATGGCTTTTTTAAAAATAGGATTTCTTCTTATCCTACTTAGCAAATATATTCAAGGTCTTTGCTTTATACTAGAGTGGAAAAAAAGAATGTCCCTTACATCATCTTCCTTCCTCCTGAAAATCTTTCCTTCGTTAATGTATGTGCACAGGGTAAAGCCAGATGTAATAATATAGGGCATTCAGGCTAGCGGCCACTTAAAGCACACTTAAAGAATGCTTAGCTCGGCTTCCTCTTGCTCCCCCCCCAGAGAGTGAAGTGGGGCTGGCTAACACCCCCAGCTGTGCTCTAGTTGTGCCCAGAAATCCCCATTTTAGATAATAGAAGGTGGGGGAGGGTCTGAGGGGGGAATGGAAATAGAGAGGGACAATTAAAAAAATTCCTATTCAGACAAATGACAATTAAGCTGAATATTAATTAAACTTTGGTGACAACTTAACTTATTGTTTCTACATTGTCCTATTTTAACAGCTCCACAGGGAGACAATAAAGCAAAATGACAAATAGTTCCTTTGTTAAGTTTCAATGTTCTCTTTTGATCCCCATTCATCCTCTTCTGTCAGGTTACCGATCCCATACCAAAATTTTGCCTCCAATTGATAGTCCCTGAACAAATACATTTTTCATTTATAAGTAACTGGCAGTTTATCTGGAAATAACGAAGCTATTTCTAAGAACTTTTTTTTAAGTGTTTTCTTCTGGAGGAGGGGTTGAGAGGGTGGATGTATAGGAAAGGGAACTATCGACTCAACGGGGATGTAACAATATAGATTTTTTTTGTTACTTTTATACTTGACAGGTTTTTCTTTTACTCTTTTTAGCATCCATTACAATTTTGTTTTTAGTTCTGAGACAAGTACCTTTCTTTAGCTTCATGTTGACAGCTCTCAGCCAGCTTCTTAAAATTCAGGCAGCTTTTGGGGCACTTTTTTGTGTAGTCTTTTATATTGGTTTTCAATAATTCTGAGACTCATTTTTGAAAGAAGTAACTTGAGATATTTTGAATGAATTTTATGGGATGGTGGTGATCTTTCAGATTCCTCACCATCTTCAGAAATATTTGAAATGTCTTAGTTTCCTTAATTGGAGTACTATGTTAGCCATGCAAATAGCCATAGGTCCTGAAAAAATGAGAACTGGGGATCAAGGAAATCATTCTGTGACAAGCAATAGTTTTAATACTTGTAACGTAAATATTTAAATTTATTAAATTTCTTTGGACCACCAAGGATCTTTGCTGTCCAGTGATGGAACCATAAAGCTAGGTAGAACATTATGAAGCAGTTTAGACCTTTCCCCTGCCTCTCCAACTCTATCAAACCATCCAGGATAGGATCAGAGAACCATAGATTTAGAGCTGGAAGGGAAGTTGGAGGTCATCTAGTCCAGTCCCAGCATTTTACTGATGAGGAAACAAGTGGGAGAGGTTAAAGAGCTTGAATTTCTATTTTGTTCTGGGGGATAAAAAGCTCCTGAAATTAGGATCCCACAATTTCCATTGCTAGCCATTATTCTCAGTCTTCCTTAAGTCTAACTACCTCATGTTCTGAATTCTGTCTAGTTCAAACATGGGAGGGAGTGTGAAAGAGTGGAGAGAATGCTGGATTTACCATCAGAGGACCTAGATTCAAACTCTGCCTCTGAGGTTTACTATTTCTGTTACCTTGGGGAAGTGATTTAGCTTCCTTGGGTCTCAGTTTTCATATCTGTAAAATGACAACTGGATGTTGTCTGATGTTTCTTCTGGCCCTAGATCTATGATCCTACTTTACAGACGTAGAACTTAGGCTTAACTGATGTTCATATTTGCATCGTAATTTGTAATTTACAAGCTTCTTTCCCCTCAACAACCCCATGAGATCATTACTGTTTAGTCAAGTAGTCACAATAGACTCTTTATGGCTCCATTTGGGGTTTTCTTGGCAAAGATATTGGAGCGGTTTGCCGTTTCCTTCTCCAGCTCATTTTACAGATGAGGAAACTGAGGCAAATGAGATTAAGTGACTTGCCCAGGGTTGCACAGCTAGTAAGTGTCTGAGACCAGATTTGAACTCAGTCCTTCTTTCTTCAGGGCCAGTGTTCTATCCACTGTGACATCTAGCTTCCCTAGCCGTGAAATTGGTAGTATATTTATTATTATTTTAAGTTACAGACGTTGAAACTGAGGCATGGACCTGTTAAGTTACTTGTCTAAGGTTCCATGGTTCGTGCTGGAGCCAAATGTCGTTGCGCTACGCTGTCTTTGAACTTCAACGTAGAATGGTTGGCTTGAAGCTTTCTTTTTTTCTGACTCCTTTCTAATGTTGAAGGAAATACTCCAAAGTGAGAAAAACAGGAAACAGTCACCAAAAATTGTATTATCTATTTCCAGGAAGTTAAAATTTGTTTAGATAATACATTTGGGGAGTGTGTGGGGGGAAAGATTTTTAGCACATGAGACTAGGTGAGAAGTCCAAGGTTCTGAATATTTCCTCAGTAGTGGAACCCAAGAACAAATAAGGAAATGAAAATCCATAGATGTTTCTCTTAATTTAGATTAAGTCATGTAGGCTTGATATGTACAAAGATATCTTTTTTTCTGTATCCAATAGGGATAGTCATATACCCTATAGCATAAATGAAAACTGGAATTCCTCTTTGAATGGAACAGTACCGTGCCTGATTCATTCAATATTTTAAAAAGAAATATAAACAAAGAAGAGATAACAAGAAAAATAAGTAAAAATTAGTTTTTGGTCTAAAAGAATGAATGTAAAATATTTTTCAGCATATGAGAACATCACTGTTAGTTATTAATAAAATATCCTTTAACATTTAAAGGCCTTCACAATCTGGCATATTTATCTTTCTGGATTAATTTTATATTACTCCTCTTAATGTGCTTTATTTTCTAGCCAAATCGGTCCTCTCACCATTCCCTCCATAAGACACACCTTCTCTTGCCACTAGGCCTTTGGACAGGCTGTCTCCCATGCCCGGAATGTACTTCCTCTTTATCTAGAGCTAAAATCTTTAGGTCCATTTAAGGTTCAGCTTAGGTACCATCTCTGTCCTAGGATCTTTTCTGATTCCCCCTATTATATATACTCTCTCTTTCTTCAACTTATTTTCTATATACTTGGGATAATAGAATTATCAAATCCATCCCAGAAGGGAACACAGAGGTCAAGTAATCCAACCTCTCCACTTTATAGAAGAACCCTCTCCCCATTTTACAGATGATGAAATTGAGAGATTAAGTGACGTGTTAAGGCCACCCAGGTACTAGAGGACAGAACAAAGGTTATCATATACCACATTTCTTTCTCTTTCCACTGACTCTGTATTTATTTATCTGTTTGCATTTTCTATTGCCCTGATAGAAGTGCTTTGCACATAAGAGCTGCTTGGTTTGGTTGAAATGAATTGTCAAAAAGAAGATTGAGGGATGTGATATTGGGTTAGGAAAGTAGTGAATTGCCTAATTAATTTTTTTCTTTTTCTTTTTTTTGGAGGGGGGAAGGCAGGGCAATTGGGGTTAAGTGACTTAGCCACGGTCACGCAGCTAGTAAGTGTGTCAAGTGTCTGAGGCCAGATTTGAACTCAGGTCCTCCTGACTCCAGGGCTGGTGCTCTACTTGCTGTGCCACCTGGCTGCCCCACCTAATTAATTCTTCAACAACAATTTATTATTGAAAGGAAGAAGTCTCATCTTTCAGTTCAAGAGATGTGAGCTTTACATTTTTTTTTCTGAGCATTTTCTTATCATTATTGTAAAATTTTGGAGGAGATTCTGAGACTTGCTTTGAGAAAATCAGGCTGCCCCTGAGTGCATGTTCAAGGTGGTAATCGCTGAGGTTTGAAAGGTGGAAGCATTCAGCTTTTAGCTGACTATGGAGAGAAAAGTAAAGGATGACATCCAAATTTTGTAAGGCTTGTGTCATCTCTTAAGGCTCTATTACTTCGCGTGTAACCTTTAAAAGGTAGAGGAGGCAACAAAAAGAACTTGATTCTAACCAACAGAGAACAACTGGTTGCTGAAATAGAAAGGCCAGTAAGAACACAGTAAAAACTGAGTGACTGCCCCATCTTAGCTTTTGTGAGAGAGTAAAGTCAGCATCAGAGATGTGCTCAATATTTGGAGAGAGTTATTTCAAATGGTTCAGACAATGATGTAATCCTTTGTAAGGGAACTGAAGCCAGCCCAAGAAGGATGAAAGTCTTCCAAGAATTAAATTCACAAGGCACAAGCAGAAATTATTCTGCTTGGGACAGAAGGAAGCTGATTAAAGAGGCCAAGATTGCTATAGAGGGAATTCACTGACCAGGAGAGAGAGACAGAGACAGAGACAGAGACAGAGAGAAACAGAGACACAGAGACAGAGAGAGAGAGAGAGAGAGACAGAGAGAGAGAGAGAGAGAGAGAGAGAGAGAGAGAGAGAGAGAGGAGAGAGAGACAGAGAGAGAGGAGAGAGAGAGAGGCAGAGACACACAGAGACACAGATAGAGACACAGAGACAGAGAGACAGAGACAGACAAAGACACAGAGAGACAGAGACAGAGAGAGAGAACAAGAATGAATGAGAGAGATTGAGGGAGAATAAAAAAGATCAAGAAAGAAAGATATGAAAAATATCAGAATGAAAGATGAATTACAGAAGATTGATCTAAAAGATTTAAATTAAAATTATTTATTTATTTTTAGTTTTCAACGTTTGCTTCCATAAGTGTTTCTTTTTTTTAATATGGTAGGAAGAAAAGGTCGGATTGTTGTTTGGGTTGGATATGAAAATGATGAGGCTTTGTTTTGTCTTTCAAGGAAATTGTTGGGGGGGGGTGTGGCTGGAAAGAACAAAAATGGTTAGCAAGGTGTGAGAAATCAAAGGTAAATGAAAACATTAAATAATCAACTTTGTAACTCCATGGCTAGGCAATGGTTCTTGTGAAGAAGGTCCTGGAGCTTTAGAAGACTTCAAGGTCAATATGAATTAATTGTGTGCTTTAATAATTTGAGGGAATTTGGGATGTTAGCCTGGAGAAAAAAAGATAGCGCAGTGTTGTTTGTTCTTCATTTTCAAAGAGGACCAGTGACATCTATTCTTTTTATTTTTGGTTAATTCACAGAGATTTGGAGTACCAGCACTGTGATTCCATTTTCTTATCAGTTGGAGGCTAGTGATAGTGATGACTATTTGGGACCCAAAGAAGAAAGTGTCACTTCTCTGCTCTTCCCTCTCACCCCCAATAGTCCCACTTTGCCACTGGGCATGAGATGAAAGGAAGTGTCCAATCTTTCTTCAGGCCTATTACATCTTCCTTCCTTCCTTCCTTCTTTCTTCCTTCCTTTCTTTTATTTTTTAGGTTGGGGGGAAAGGGAAAAAAGTTCTCCTTATAGAGTAAATGGTATCACTAAAAATAGCTATCATGTAATTGTCACAGGACTGAAGCATCTCTCAATTTTCCCATGAAAAATGTAGCCCTGGCAGGAAACAAATTGTTCCTAAAAATTCAGGTAGTTAAAATTTTTATGAATCTTGTACCATTGAGGCAGGTGTATATCTGCAAATTGTCATGAAGACTACTATATTTATATTGTTCTTATCACTGTTGAACAAATCTAAATGCCAGCGGGAAGGAATCTTGGGTTCTTTAAGAGGCAGCAGTTTTCCTGTTTACCGTTTCAATGTGCTGCTGCCCTTTTCAATCTTACCCTAAAGAAATATAGCTAGTCCTGAGAAAATTCTAGGAAACAGAGAATTTAAAAACAAGAATGTTAGGTGACATGGAACCTTGAACTACGGCTTCTGAAAATGCTGAGTTGGACTTGGAAAAGGAGCCCTGGAGTCTTTCAAAAGAAACTTGATGCCATGATGAACACTCAAATAGGTATAGCATATACCATGCCTTGAATTGTATAGCTCAGTGTCTTCAAATAGTTTATTGCCTAAAAAGTAGGTGCAGTGGTGTAGCAGATAGCACACCAGCCCTGGAGTTCTCTTCCTGAGTTCAAATTTGTCCTCAGACACTTACCAGCGGTCTACCCTGGGCAAATCACTTAACCCTGTTTACCTCAGTTTCCTCATCTGTACAGTGAGCCAGAGAAGGAAATGGCAGACCACTCCAGTATCTTTGCCAAGAAAACCCCAAATGGGGTCCCAAAAAACTGAACAACAAAAAGTATGTGCACCTTCTTTTTTTTTTAATGAAGTTGGTGAATGTGTGGGCAGGCACTTTCCATTCAAGCTTCCGACCTCTCATTAATTTGTAATACAGTCAATAGTTGTCACTAAATATAAAACTCTTCACCTGCACTTAGGGAGGAATTTGCTTAATACATTACATGACCACAGGGCATTTGTCTATCCTACTTCCCCAACAAGCTCTCCTTTCTTGTCAAACCTTCTCCCTGACAGGCATAAAGAGAATGTACAATAGGTTTTTTTAAAAAGCCAGCAAAATAAGTTAGTAATTCGATAGGAGCTGGTGCCACTTATTTCCCTGCCTACCTTCTCCTCCTCCCTATCCCGCTACCAATCTACAAACTACAAAATTGAAGGAACAGGACACATTCATGGATTTCATGCTATTTCTGTATCACAAGAACAATATATTCTTAAGCACTACATGCATCTGAGATTTGTCTCGATGTGGTCCATTTATTTTAATTTGGGACTGTCAGTGAAAAAAAAAAGAAGTAATTAAACTTGTGACTAGCATGGAGAAACATTTTAAGTTCTAACGCTGTAGCCTGATACCTGGTAGTTTCACCATATTTCTTTTAGTTGTCAGATCAAAGTCTCAACTCCTAAAACTCAGCCATGCTTTGATTAATTGCTTCATACAATGAATTTGCAAATTATAGTTCTATGTGATTTATGTCATTTTTAGCTTCAATCAGATTTTTTTTCCAAGCTACTCTATTCACTGAGCCAGTCAGCCTTCACCTTGAAGAAAGCATGTTTTAAAATTGCATTACAGTGTTTTGTGCCTAGAAAATGGAACTATGTAGGGGTTTGCAATAAAGAGAACTGCATCTTAACTAAAGAGTGAAATAAACCTGTTATTCCACTTAGTGTTCAGATTTGAAAAATTAAGTTATCTCCTTAACCTTTAGCACTAGCCACTCTCAGTTGTAATTAACTCCTATTGTCATCTTTCCTCTCACATTCCTCATTTTCTCTATCTGCCTTCAAAATACTTGCCCATACACAACGAGTCACTTTTAGACTTCTTTCCATAGTCTCTTTCTGAGAGGGAAATAAAAATAAACAAAGCTCATTTTTTGCTAGCATTAGAAGTGAAGACTTGTTTTCACCACTTTTTTCATCATTCTTTAATTTAATTGAACAAATATTTAGCTCCTAATATGTGCTTCTATTGGACCTTTTCTCATTTCTTACCTTTTTTCCCCCATTCAATTTAATTCTCCTCTTTTTAAGAGAATCTAGGCACTTCCAGGTCATGTGACCAGCAATATGGTACATTAGACACTTTCCATAAACCCCTTTAACTTTTTAACCCTCAAAAAAGAGTAATAATGCACCATACGTAGAGCGATTGCACTGGAATCCATAGGAAAAAAAAAAGAGAACACTGATAAGGCAAAGTCGTTATGTATTAATACTGGAGAACTATAATCCTTAAAGCACTCGCTCACTACCCCGAACCAACCAGCCTCCTCATTCTATACAATAACAACCTGATTCCAAGATTCATGCCAGAGCCCATCCTGAGACCTCTCTTGCTAGAGAGACTCTGTAACCATACCTTTCTGTGTACCTCCCTCCCACCTCTTTGATGCCCCACTCCATGTGACAAACAATGGACAAAGTTTGAACAATTCAATCCAATAAACATTTAATAAGTGCCTACTATGTGCCAGGCACTGTGCTTGAAAAAGAAGGAGGGGAGGGACTAAAAATGCGTTACCTTTGGACTAGGGCCCTGAGGTTAGGAACCCTAAAGGATGCAGAAATTTTCCTTGAAATGTTACCTACTCCCTCTCCCTACCCTGAAAAAAGCTGTAAATACTGATCCAGCCCAGCCATTAAAAGGAAAAGAGGAAAACTAAGGGAAGGTGCAGAGCAGCTGGATTACGCCAAGCCTAAAAAAAGGGTGGACTGAAGCCTAGATGGGACCAGGGCAATCCCACAGGAGGAACCTAGGGGAGAGACCTATTCAAGCAAAACCTAGATGCCTCAATGAACAGAGGCTAAGGCAGATTTGTAGCTCCAGCAAAGGGGGAGGAGTCATTTGTTTGAATGATGGGGGAATATATTTTTCTAAAGACTGTAATAATAAAAACTTTAAGATGAAAAATGTTTAATAAAGATGAAAAGTCCTTAATAAAAACCTGGAACACAAGCAGATAAATCAACAAGAAGGATGTTAAAACGAAAAGGAAGGATGAGTACTACATTCTTCTGCAGATTACAAAGTCCTCTTAACAAATATTATAAAACAAAGGAAAGTGAAAATATTTCTGATGAAATACAGCATCCTTTGGACTTCCAAGAAAACATGGAATAACAAAACAAAACTCCAGAATGATTAAAAAAAATGAAATACACATAGACAGAAATTAGGAATGAATATATTAGTTTTCACTAGAGATTTTTAAAACCAAAGATAAGGATAAGTTAACTGATCACTTGAAATCTGATCACTATGAAGAATGAATCTGATTTGTACACCTTCTCAACTCACCTTCAGTTGCTTTTCCCCTCTGATTGGAGAGCTGGAGTGTGGAACACTAAACTCCTTTCAAAACTTTCCTTTGTAGAGAGCTTACAACTTTCCTGGTAACTCCATTCTTCATCAATACTTCTGCTTACCTTCAATTCCACAGAACAATATGCTCTCACACTAGGTACCCTCTGTCTCCCCACAGTCCCCTTTCCCTTTTCAGCTTCCTTTTATGTATTATCTTCCCCCATTAGCATGTAAGCTCCTTGAGGGCAGAAACTTGTCTCTTTTTCTAATTTATACCCCAGCACTTACCATAGTGCCTGGCACATAGTAGTCACTTAGTACATGTTTATTGAACTGGATCAGATTAGAAAAAGTGAATCCACAATAAAACATCTCTCTAAAAAAGTAAAAGAGAGTAGCAAGATTTCAAACATAAACATTGTGAAGTGGAGAAAAATCAGTCAGAAAAGAAGCAAAAGGAAGCGAGAATAAAAGAATACACGAACTCTGTAAAAGCAAAAGTGATTGACCTTGAAGATAGGATGTGCAGAGACAATTTAAGGACCATAGATCTTACAGAATAACATAAATTAAAAAAACTTGATTACCACCAAGCAAGAAATAACACTGGAAAACTGCCTATAACTTTTATATGTAGAAAAAAAATAGAGAGGGAATTCAGATTGCCACCAGAAAATAAAACAAAACAAGATAATATAAATCAAAAGCCTATGCTTGAAATACAAAAACATATAGTTGTTAAGTTCAACAATTTCAGTGGCAAACAAGAAATTCTAGAAGTGGCCAAGAGATATACTTTCCAGTATAAAGAAAAAGACATGAAAATAACACAAGGATATTTCATACCTATGAGAAATCAGAAGAATAGTGCTGAAAAAAAAATTCTGAAAAGCAAAGGAACTCAAGCTACAACCCAAATGACATACCCTGTAAACCCGAGATTAATCATCGACAATAACCAAAAAATGCAATTCAACAAAAGAGAATCATTTGAAGTATTACTAAGGAAAAATAATCCAGTATACCAGATATGAATAGACTGTTTGATGTGCAAATATTCTAAACAACACAAGAAATCATTTCCTAGGGAAGAATAAATAGCAAATTGATTGATGTTTAGAAGTTTTTTTAAACAGAAAGACTAACTTATGGGTTAAAAAAGAACAATGGGAGATCTTGAAGTGATAAAACATACACACAAGAGAATAAATATGTAAAGAAATGCTGGCAAATTAAAG
Source organism: Trichosurus vulpecula (assembly GCF_011100635.1). Taxonomy (NCBI): domain Eukaryota; kingdom Metazoa; phylum Chordata; class Mammalia; order Diprotodontia; family Phalangeridae; genus Trichosurus; species Trichosurus vulpecula. Next base: position 381,738,527 of record NC_050576.1, read on the forward strand.
ATAGAGAAGTAGAGCTAAAGAACTATGCACTAAACTCCGCAACTGTCCTGTTCAATATTTTCTGTGGGACCGAATTGCATAGTAAGAAGGAATATAAATGGGAAAAAAGGAGGTGAAGAGCTGTAAGGCCAATTTAGAGGTGAAAGATCTTTCCCACCCATTGAATAGGCCTCAGATGGGGCCAACAAAGGGAGGTCTGATTAGAGGCAAGCCCACGCCCTTTCACTAGGTATGAGGCCCCAGGCCCCACACCTTTTGGCTAGGTAGGCTCTGAGCCTTCAGGGCCCTGAACAGGGTACATAAGATCTGAGTTTGGTGTTTTGTTTTGGGGGCTCTCACTCACTGGAAGAGTGTCTTGTGATTTGACCAGGCAAGACTCTGGGTAGCCTTTGTGAAGAGCCCCCCAGCTTTGAAAACCCAGATGTTGCTGCCTCTCTCTCTGGTAACTATGTAATTCTTTGGTCAGACAGATAGAGGCTTGTCTGTTAATCTCTGTGTGTTATTTGCTCTGTTTATATAATGTATGTTTGTAATTTCTCTTTGTATTTGCTCTAAAGTTCAGGGTGCTGGCTTTTCCCCGTGAACTAAGTGAGTGGTATATGTATGTTTAATTAAAGTAAGATTGTTAACCCCTTAAAGTTGCTTTCCTTAGAAAAGTAGATCAAAGGACCTGTGCTAGCAGCCCTCCTGTGTGCTCTTGTTGGCCTTTCACCTCCACAGCAGCTGCTAGTAACATTGTTGTAACAGGGGCAAAGGGCAATGAACTTCTATCCAGGTCCATAGGTGAACAGTGAAGGAATGATGCTTCCTGTAGTTTCTCAGAAAGAGGATGAGTTGTAGGAGAATAGGAAAGGGGGAGGAGAGAGGAATTGATTTTGGAGACATGAAAGGGAGGTCTCAATACAAGGGAGTTCCATTGAAGAGCACTCTTTTGGGGAAAGAGAGAGATATGTGTGTGTGTGTGTGTGTGTGTGTGTGTGTGTGTGTGTGTGTGTGTGTGAAGGAAGATGGGGAACCGATGGTGATTTTTAATCAGGATAGAGTTGGTTCACTGTGTTCCAGACTTGGTGTCACTTTCTCTGAAAAAGTATTCCTCTATGGGTACCATTCTTGTCCAGGAAAAAGACGTTTAAAACTTTAATATAAAACGACTCATTCTTGTTCTCACAGAAACACTTTCCCTGTTAAACTTCCATTTTTCTGCTAAAGGCTCCACCATGTTCTAGTCTCTAAGATTCATAACCATGGAATAATTTTCAAGTCCTCACTTTCCCTCACCCTTGTGATGTTAATATTCTATGTCACCAGTAAATCCCCAAATCTTGACTTCGGTGTCCATAATATCTCTTGCATTTGACTCCTCTCTACTTACATGGCTTGAGAGAAGAAATGGACCTAGAATAGTGTAGAAAAGGTTTCCTAAATTCAACAAACTAACTTTACAAATAATTTTTAGAAAATAGTAGAAGAGAGTTTTAGAGCCAGAAGGGACCTCAGAGATCATCTTAGTCTAATGACCATATTTTACAGGTGAGGAAAGAGGTTCAGAGAGGTTAATCAACTGTGCAAGACCACACATTTACTTAATGGCAGAACTGGAATTAGAACTCAGTTATTGAGACTCAGGTCAGGGCTTTTCCCATTGTTTCACACAGTTCCTTTCAGTCATGAGACCTGATAAATTTTTTTGACCCCATTCATAGTCACCAGTGCTATCTTCTGCTCACCCTTATGCTAAGGCACCATCAGCAAATAAAGTAAGTTCTCTTTGGCCTATTACCCAATTAGGTGAAGCTAATTTCTTTCAAGCCCTTACCCCATGGGCTGTCATATTCTATTTTGCAAGAATTGCTAGTTCAAAACTGGAGTATTCTTCTTCTTTTCCATCCCAGAATTTTTTCTACCTTGTGTATGGTATAATCCCCAAACCCAGTAATCCATATTTCAAATAAATTAAACTTAATTGAAAGAACTACTTGGTATTCTCATTAATGACTTAAATTATGGAATAAAGCACATGCTCAATACATCCTCTGGCAACCTCAAATGGAATGGAAAGATTTGAACCTTGAAATAATGAATGAAAATTCAATATGACTATGACAAGTTTGAGAACTAATTAGATTAAAAGAAGAGAGGTCCACAAGGGACAAGTATAGGATAATTTGTTCATGGGGGGAAAAACAACCATGTTATACAAATTTAAGAAAGGACCCAGCTAGCATTGCATAAGAAAGACCTAAAAGATTCTTACGGGTGTGTGTAGAGTACAGCATAGTAAACAAGCTACATATGAATTACAAATATTCAGTGGGGATTTAATTTGAAAAGGGTAATGTGATATTTAATGCAGGGTAATACAGTAGAGTGGAAAGATTGCTGTTTTGCATCAGGGGATCTGAATTTGAATCTTGCCTCTATCACTTATTACCTGTATGACTGGGCAAGTTACTTAACCTCAGTGGGCATGAGTTGCCACATCAGCAGAATGAAGGCATTGTCCTAGGTAATCTATAAAGTCACTTCCAGATCTTAATCCATCATACTATGATTTTATGAACATCTGCATGTTGATTTCTTTCATATTTAAAGATAAATGTGTTGTGAACCATGTAATTAAATGTGACCAGAGGTACTTTACATTGTCTATACACTCGAAGTACATCTTTTGTTTTGTATCTTTAGCCATTGTTCCTAGAGATTATACCTATCTGTTACTCTGCCACTACTTTCTTTCCTCCTATCTCCTTCTTAATCCCTCATCATCTATCTTCTATCTCCTCTAATCCACTGACTACCAATGTCCTTCTAGTCAAATCTAGTGGATTTTTTCTTTATTCTTGTCCTATCCACATTTAACATTTTACTGTGCTCCCCCTTAAAAAACTTATTCTATTGGCTTCCATAAAATGAAAGCTATTCTCTTCTCCCCAATCCTATCACCTTTGCTAGTGGCTCCTCCTGACTTCTAACTATGGGAGTTTCTCAACTACTTTCTCCAATTCTTTGCTTTTTCCCCACTATATTCACTACTCTCTCCTCTACTCTAATGGAACAGTTCCTTAAAGATTTCTTAATTTCCCATTTCAGTGTAGGTAACAACCAAATCTTGTCTCTAATTTTTAATTTACCCATGTTATAATCCCATAGTTTTCAATACCTATAAGACACCTCCAATTGAAATCTGCCACAATAACCTCACACTCAACCTATCTAAAATCAAATGCATATTCCAAGATGTCTCCCATGTTCAAATTCCTTACCTCATATAGCAAAAGAACCTTAAAGTTGGAAGGGATTTTGGCTGGAGGTTGTTTAGTTCAACCCCCAAGTTCTCTTTATCCCTGATGATGGTAATATAGCTTCTGCTACATAGCTGACCTAGATTCTACATAAACAAGCCACTTAACCAGCCCCAATTTCCTATTCTTTAAAATGGGGATAATAATAATTTACTAGCTACTTTATGTAATTGTAAAGAAAAAAAGCACTTCATAAACATTAGCATGCTATAAATATGTGAGTTATTTTTCATTTTTATTGAATACTTTTAGGAAAGGTAAATTTGTCATGTCTAATGTTGAGTATTTTTCCTCATGTTGAACCCAAATCAATACCCCCTCCTTGTCTGGGCTGCCAGTGCCCTCCCTGGGTTCTATCAATGTCTCCTTCCCCACAGAGCCCATCATGCCTGACTAGTAATACTAGTGTGTTACTCTACCCCCCCCCGCCATGGCAAATTGTTCACTTGCTAGCTGACCTGAGGAGCCACACTACTGTCTGTAGTGTACACCAAATTGTGCTAATTCTACCTCTTTCTTCATCATGACAGCTCTTTATATGTTTTCTCTTATTCAGGTAAACGATTCTCTGTTTTCAGTTGCTCTGAATATGACACTTCTTCCATTTTTAGCCACTGTGATCAGCTTCTGATGACAAAGCACAGATTGTCAACAAATCTAGAATTTAATATTTGGCCTGATTACTACAGAGAACATTGGAAGAATTTTCTCCCATGATTAGGCTCCTTCAATACCATTAAATGCAGCTAGACACTGTGTTAACATTTTTTGGAAATCATATTATTTGGCTTCGTATTGAGCTTTTGGTGAAGGAAAATTATATCTTTCCCTCTATCATTTTCTCTCAAAGGACAGAAATATAATTCCATTCTCCCAGGCTAGACATCTTGGAATTCACTTTAACTCCTTTCTTAATTTACTCTCTTTGTCCAAGCTATCACTAAGTTCTTCTGATTCTTCCTTAAAAATGTCTCAAGAATTTTCCTTTTGTTCTTTACTGTCACTGTGGCCATCCAAGTTTGGACCCTCATCATCACCTGTTACCTTTCACATCTTCTTGGCTTTGCCTAATCGGTAGTCTCCTCCCCTTCTGATCCATTCTACATATTGCTGGCACACTAACCTTCTAAAACACCTTTTCTTTATATTATTGTACTGCTCGACAACTACATTAGCTCTCCATTATGTACATAGTCAAGTCTAATTCCCTCCCTCACTTTTATGACCTTTTATAATGTCCCCACCCTACCCATCTAATCTTTCTCGCTACTCTTCTGCACAGACCCTTTGGTCTAGTCATAAAGAGCCCCCTGAGTTGCTTATATGCATCTTTATGCTTCAGTAATTCAAAGGTGATCTTTGAGTTGTTCCCCTTCTCTCCTCACCAAAAACAAAACAAAACAAAACCAAAAACAAATAAACCCTCATTCTGGAGCCGAGCTCGACAAGCACTACGTAGTGTTTACTATATGCAGGTTGGGGTGTATAGGTGCTCAAGGAGGACTAGCATCTCTGGTGTGAAGGCTTACTCAGCCCTTTCTGGGGCTACTCATCCACCTTTGGTGGCTACCTGGCACTCAACTTTCACCTGTGGCTCTAAGAAGCTGTAGCGTGTGCAACAGTCTCATTATCTTGGCAGATGGGCTAAACCAGGTTGAGGGTAACCAACAAGCCTCAACCCCTTCAATGAGTTAGGAGGATGTCTATCCAAAGGGTTATAAAGATTTCCCCTGGAGGAATGGGTGAATAAGAACAATTTGTTCCAACGTCCATGAAGATGGCTGAAGTAGACTCTGTGGAACTCTTAGAGCTTGGTCAGAGAGTGAAGATGCCAAGGTTGTTCATGGCATCCTGGATCATTGCCAATAGTCCTGACTTTTGTCTTGCCACTGGACTTCAATGACTTGGGGAGAGAGAGTGAAGCTGACTTTGTACAACTCTGCCTCACTTAAATCCAATTTACATGCAAGTCAAGACCTCACCCTGTGATGTCATTGGTCTTCTTCCAAACAAAGGACAAACAACTAGGAGCAGGTACTATACTAGAGAGTGGGTATATAAAGACAGAAATGAAATGCTTCCTGTCCCCAGTGAACTTATTTTCTACTAGGGGAGATGAGATTCTGAAATGGACTCTTGTCTTTGGACAAGAGTCTGTCCTCTAAGCCTTTCTAGCTCAGTAGGCCCTGCCAAAACTGGTGCTCACTTGGCACAGTCTTGGAGAACCCGAGGCCACTTGTATTCCAGGATAAGGTATCAGAGGAAGACAAGAATGGAGGTTTTCTTTACAGTCTCCTTATAATTTCTAATTTAAGTTCATGTTCTTCCCAGAGCCTGGCCCTCCCCTTTCCTATTTACTGATCCAAATCTTCTCCATACTTCAAAATACAGTGCAGTTTAACATCTGCTAATTGGCATGTTTATAACTTATAAGACAAAGAAAAATTTTGAGGGCTATTTTGAAAACATTGTAGCATGAATACTTTAAATCATTTTAAAAGAGCTGCACAGTCATTAATTTATTAAACAATTATTGAGTGCCTTTTGTGGGCAAGCCATTATGTGAGTGTAATTTTCCTTAGCTATAAAATGACAGTGCCTTTCCTGTAAACAAGTGTAAAAAGGGAAAGACAGGTGACAAGTCTAAAATTTCACCTCCTTCCAGAAGCTTTTCTAGGTTTCTTCTACTTCCAGTGATGTCTTCCTTCTCTTTTCATCACTATACTTCCTATAACAAAGTCACAACTAGCAGACTGTATCTGGGGTAATTTCAGCTGGGAGGGGTAGCAGGGGGTAAGGAAGATAGTGGATGTGTTTACAGAGGGCAGTCCATGGAGGTCATGATTACACAGAAGAGAGGAGCATGGCTGCTTAAAGGACAGTCCCATGGCAGGAAGCACAAAATCATGTTATCCCATGAAAGGAGTAAGGCAACTGGAACAAAGTCCCATTCACTCTGGGCTAGTTCCAGCAACCACATTTATACTCTCTACCACTGTTAGCATTTGCTTCAAAATTGCCTTATTTTGCTCCCTTAACTTCTTTATGGATATTGGTCTCCTCCTCCCAAATAGGCATGGAATCACAGTAACTGACTAAAGAATAGGTACTGCTAAGTAAGTTGTTCCAGGTTTAGGTTAGTGAAGTTAGCTTGTAAATTGTTCCAGGTTCAGGTCTTACATCTTTTATCACCAACATAAGAGAGAGCATGGTACAACGCATAGGGAGCTAGCCTCAAAGCTAGGAAGACCTGGGTTCAAGCTTCATCTCTGACACAAAATGACCAGGAGACCCCGGGCAAGGACAACCTCTCAGTAAGATTCTAAGAAGGCACCAACCTGCCGACGTAGAGGGAATTTCTTTACTTGCCAGTTCTCTATACCAAAGAAATCACAAGTCCAATGCCTATATCCTATCCTTAGCACCTTGCTAAGGGTACTTAAAAGAAATACTTAAAGTAGTAGATACTTCAAGGCCTTTGCCTTTAATGTTTATTGAATTGTATCACCCAGAGCATCTGGAAAGCTCCGGTAAGAAAGAGGTCCTTGATGACTGCTTGTTTGTATTCTCACCTTATGTCTTACAGGATAGATGTCATGGCCTTTTGATATCTCATAAAGACCAGTAGGAATGGGTGAAGCTTAAGGACGAGCAGTGTAGAAACTAGTGTAGTTCAGTTTGGGGGTTTTAATGTGTATTGTTTTGAAAACAGATCATAGGTTCATAGATTTTAGAGCTTCAAAGGACGTTGGAAATCAATGAGTCCAGCACCCTTATTTTAGAGACCTAGAGGGGCTAAGTGACTTAACAAGTGTCACATAACTAATGTCTGAGGTGGGATTAGAACCTGGGTTTTCTTGATTCCAAGTCTAGCACTCTTTTCCAGCTAGAGTCTGACCATGTCTCTCTGTTTCTATAACACTGCATAGCATCTTCCCAGCAGCAACCAAACCTTTTCTGACACTGTCTCAATGCAAGTCACAATGCTTCTATTGGTTCTGACCAATCTGCATGTGAACTTCATTACTTCAAGTTGTATTGTCATGTTTCCTAAAGTTTCTTCCCCCCACCAGCCATCCTTTATAGCAGTGATGAGAATATATCTTCCCCTTTTGTGTGGCTATGGTTTGTCCTTTGTTCTCAAAGAGGACCATGACATCAGGAAGATGATGCTGCGACTAACAAGTGAATTAGATTTAAGTGAGGGAGGATTATGCAAAGTCAGCAGCCTTGCTTTCTCCTCCAGAGCCATCTGGGTCTGGTGGCCAGATATAGAGCAGGACAACTGGAGACGGCCCAGCCTTCTCCTTTTATTCATTTATTAAACTGGCGAGAACAAAAAAAATGCAAAGAATTTGTTTCAGTGGCAAACATGTGTTAACATGATGACAAGTTTATATCTATTATCCACCGGGACATTTCCCTTTGCCTCAAGGAGGAAAGGAACACAAAATAAAATTCAGCAGAGCGGTGTGTGATAACTATCCATCCAACCCAAGAGAGTTAGTTATATGCTTCCTGAATCTTCAAAGTCCATCAAGCACACAAGTATATACATCATGGTACTAAGATGGATTAGACCACAGCTAAATAAAATCAGGTTGAAGATGTTTTAATCTAAACTGACAATCCAACCAAGAGTTCTGCAAAGTCCAACCAAGAGTTCTGCAAAGATACTGCCCCATCTTTTTTGTTAGGAGCCATACTGGGCAATGACACTGGGAAATGTGGGAAGGAATACAGAAATACATAACTGGCTGATTTAAATCTTGCCACTGACTTAACTATTGAAAGAAGAGATTTGGCTGGGGGTAGGGGTGGGGGTGGGGGTGGGGTGACAGAAGAGGGACAACTACCTATTGCTAAAGCATATTGCCTGAATCTAATACACTGAAATATGTTAGTGTCCTTTAGTTATCCTTGATTGGATATTATTGCAAGCTGAACAGGCCAAGGCAGGAAACAACAAATTCAGGAAGACTCTTAATGATCGAATTCATAAAAAAAAATAAATCCCATTTCCTCACGGCTCCCAAACTCAGAAAAAACTGCTTTCCACTTCCTTGCTTGGTTTACAGCTGGATATATTTTTAGAAGAAATAGGTGCCAAGTCAGAGGGAAAACATCACTGCAATATATTGAGAAGGACGTAGACTTCACTGACTCTGCACCAATGATTTATGAACATATAGTCACACTTCTATGATGATAATGGTAGAAATGGGCAGGGCAGAACTGAAACTAGCATGGGTGCTCTGGGGCTTTTTGTGAGGGTGCTGACATCTAGCTGGGCAAAGTGATTCTTTCTCGGAGTGATTCATTGTGTGGTATTGATCTGGTGGAAGAAAGTGAGGTGCAGAGTTCCAACGCTGGGAGAAAGAGTTTCTCCCCATTGTCTCACTCTGGATACTGTTCCTCTCCCTACCCCAGAACCCACTTTACCCAACATGCTAGTATGACTGTACCCAACCATGGCAAACTCTCCACTTGCCAGTTAGCCTGGGGAACCATGCCATTCAGGATACTGAGGATTAGGGGTGGTGGTAGCATGCACCAGCCTCTGGTGTCCCAGGGTTTTTTCTTTCCCTCTCCTCTCAATTAATTTGACCCAAATGCCAGAGTTTCCAGCTATGGCTAGACTTAGTTCTTGTTTTTGCCTTTTCATAATCTCTGAATATGTATGCATTCTACCAATATGTACTGTTGGGACTATTAGCCAAGTTACTAGTGGAGTGAAGTTTAGTGTGTACCCATGAGTTCACATGCATAACTTGAAAACTCAGTTTATTTAATAAACGTAACTTATTGTCATAGTTACTACTTTTAATCAAGTTTTTAAAAAAAGTCATATTCATTGATTCACTCAACTACTATGTCAACTACTATACTTTCTTGTAGGGGGATACCATACGGAATATATGCAGATTTAAATAGAGCAGCTAACAAGCCTACAGAGGGATGCTAGAATTTTAGAGCTTGAAGGGACCTTAGGAATTACCTTGTCTAGCTCCCTCATTTTTTAGGTAAGGAAACTGAGTCTAAGAAAAGTCAAGGACATAGAATGAGTTAGCAACAGAAACACACTTTCAAACCCTGGTCCCGTGATTCCAAATTCAGCTCTTCTCACTTCATGCCCAAGAGTAAATCCTCCACACACAGATTTAGGAGGCTGCCTGCTAGCATGTCCAGACTCTCAGACCTACGGTTCTGATGTCATCTGAGCTTGTCCTGATCCATGTTACCTCTGATTGCTCCATCAGCAGACTTTGCTTCTTGCAAAGAAGTGAGCATTCAACACCCACATTGAATGACTTTGGAATGTACTTCCCAGAGTTCTTGAAGCATATCTTTTGCCTGACTTCCGTCTGATTGACTCACGTTAGTTAGTCTGCTGTACCTCTTTGGGTCCCAAAGATGGTCCACCTGTCAAGTTGCTGCAAATTGGTTTCCAAATACCTCACGTTGACAGGCTCAACATACCTTTGTGAAACTCACAGTGAAATAATGTTGTCTCTGGTATAAAAGTGAATGTAACATTACCTAGGGTCGTTGTGACTAACCTTTCCCTTCTCCCTTTCACCCCCCTAAATTGCTGTGACTGCAGAATAACATGGCTAATAGCATTAAGATTGAGGTTTCGATTTTGAGATTTTGAAATGACCCACGATCACGCTATGAGAAAGTGCATCTTGGTGGCTTTGTTCTTGCACTTATCAGGACCTCCTGTGCATACATTCATTCCTTCCTCCAATTCTCCCATATTCTGGATGTCAAGCTCATTGTTTGAGTTCATGAATTATATTGCACAATATATTAAGTGAAAGGACAGCAGTCAGCTGCAAAAAGAACAGCAAAATGATTAACAATTTCACTAGGAAGAGGAAAAGTTTTTTTTTTAAATGTTTTCTTTCCCTTCAGTTGATCAGTCTAAGATAATCTTGTCACGCTCAGCTTGCCAGTGTGGGATTTGCTCAGGAGGATGGCCCTATCAGAGAACAAAGAGGAGGCAGGTCGGTATATTTGGGCAGTAACAAAAAGTCCATAGTTCTTTAGGGCTGGTGTCCTCTTGGTACAGCCAAATCAGATGTGACTGAAAGCTTCAATTGGTGGTCCCATTCTCCCATGGTGGTATTGACCCAGTTTTTAACCCCTCCAAAGACTTTGATGGTGATCCAGCCCCCAGGAGTAAATGGCTATATTGTATCCAAAAATGGAGCAAGGGCCATGCTGATTGAAGCAGGTTAGCAAGGGGGAGCTTCTTATTATCCTTTTCTATTTTGCATGGTGGATTTGCCAAGGGATTATATGGAGAGTGCACAATTGGAGAGAAAAAAATCTCCAAAGTAAATAAAGAATGCATATGCTTTAGCTGGCTCTCTCTTTTGTGAAAGGCACAGAATATCTTTGATTTTAGGAATTCCATATCATATAATAGGTCTTTGAAAAATTCAATAACACACAGAAATGTTTGCAAAGGTGCTGAGGGGGATAAATTCTCCCACTCAGTCCACTGCTGAGTTGACATGAACCTCTGGAAAGTTGTCTTTGCGAGGAGACAACAGCAGTGGACCATCTGGGCCTTTGAATCAGGTTCCCTGTTTATTTGGTGAGTCTAGTGTTTCAATTAAATGAAGGATATTGGGCGACACTGGGCACAATTATAGGGTGAGTCATTCTTCAAGTCACAACTGAACAAGTGCAATTGGAAGCCGCCTTAATGCTCCAAGGCTGCTAGGGGATCCTTCAGTACAACGAGGCTGTGTTTATTAAATTTCAGTTCCTGTAGTTTCTGAAAGTGCTTAACTTACTCTCTGGGAGTAGTTTGTGCCCTAGGAAACCTCAGCTCATTGGATTCTATTTTCTCATAGGGGGAGGCTGAAGACAGGCTGGATCTTTTATTGTCCATCTGTTTCAACCAGGGCAGGAAAATGCTTGTTACAGCAAGTCACGTTTTCTCTTGTTTACTTGGCTTGGGCTGCTTCTGTTGCGTAGTTCTTTTGTTTTCTCTGGGTGTAATCTCTGATGCACATGGAGTTCAGACAATGTAGATGACCCTGTCTTAGTTGCAAAGAGTTCTCTGTCAAGATATTGTTGTTCCATGCTGGGCTGGAGTCCCATTTTAGTACGGAGAGAGAAAAAAAGAAACAATGGAGATAAATTTAGACACCATTGGGAAAAGAAATGTAGTACACTGTCCATCCCAGGCCTTTGAAGCTACACCCACAAGGCAGTTTTCCTTAATTTTCTCAGGGATTCCCAGCGATGGAAGGGCAGCTTGTGTAAGCAAAGGCAGACACCAGATGATTAACATTTGGCTCACCCTTTCCTTGTTAAGTTCAAATCCCAGGCATCCCTTCCCTGAAAACAATCTGAGTCATATATAGCAAGAAGTAGCAGCATTAACTTTTCTATGGAGCCTATGGTTGTGATCTTTATCAGCATTTCTCAACCACTGAATATCAGGCTTAACTTTTGCTCTAGGAATATGCCCCTCCTCCCCCTATTCACTGAAAAAAAATTTCTCTGCTTTCCTTCCTTGCATAGTTCTTTACATCAGTGGTTCTCAAACTGCAGTCCAGGCACCCTTGGGGGTCTGTAAGTCCCTTCCAGAGGGTCCATAAGGTCAAAACTAGTTTCACCTTACTACTAAGACATTTTAATTTCTAACAATGGTAAATATTGATAGCTATGACTCACCTAAAAATCTCTTTTTTGGGGGGGTAGGTCCTTGATAATTTTTAAGTGTGCAAAAGGATCCTGAGACCAAAAAAGTCTGACAACTGCTGCAAGTGTTTAGGGATTTGCTTTATCCTCTATGCTTATTTTACCTCCCCAGTGAATAGCTTTTCCTTGCCTGCTCATTTGTCCTCTCCTCACCCCAAGTCTAGACAATGCAAATTCACTCAGTGATGCAAAAAGACATTTATCAGCATGTACAATGGATGACTGATTCTGAAGGGATTGGAACAGTATGGTATTTATTTCTGAGATATATATGTCCACTTCCATGACCAGGAGAATAAGTGTAATAAGTAATAACTGTGCAAATCTCCTCTTCCACTGTGTTAATGAGCTGTAAAACTAGACGGATGCAGCTATAAATATATAATGCGATTATACATGGAAATAATGTTAAGGGTCTGACATATAAAAAGATCCACCATAGGATCGGAAGTTCTTGTATTTAATTACTCAACTTTACATAATTTTATGTCTCGGATAATTGTAAATGACTCAGTAGAGGAATATATTAATTTTAGGTGGCATAGTGGCATTTTATCATCATCATCGTCATCATCATGCAAAGAGTCTCTTTTAATTCTTGAGGTACGGTACCAAATCCCCCAAGAAAGATTATTTACTTTTGTGCAGGACAAAGTTGTATGTGTGTCTATATGAGTGACAGAGAATCCCCCTCTTCTCACTGGTAGCTGGTATTACAGCCTGAGCAGTCTTCCCTCATTCTTCTATGGTTTGGAATGTAAAAAAAATAACTCCATTTCTCTCCCCCACATGTAGAGAAGCAAGTTAGATTTTCCATGGTGAATTCACCAAGGGATTCTAGGGGAGGGTAGAAAAAAAAACTCTAAGTAAATAAGAAGCATGGAAAGGAAAAGAAAATTGTACATTGGATTTAGGTCCTTGCTATGATTTTATGGGACACCTTGTACAGGGCAGTTAATATAAAATAAGTGGAAGGCGTTGGTTAGTGTAGTACTATGTAAAGGTCACTGACTTGTGAGTCAAAGAACCTTTCTTCAAAGCCCACCTCTGATATTACTTGGGCAAGTCACTTAATTTCTGTGTGCCTTAGTTTCCTCATCTGTAAATGAGGCTTCTCTCTCTCTCTCCTTCTCTCTGTCCCTCCCTCTCTGTCTTTCTTTCTCCCCTTATCTCTCTCTTGGAGGTGGGAGGAAAAGAAAAGTTCTCGATAATTCAAATCCATTTGAATTCTATCTCAGATACTTCCTAATTCTGAGGAATGTAACAACCTTTCCAGACCTTAGTTTCTTCACCTGTAAAATGATTCTCTCTAAGGTCCTTTTCAGCTCTAAAACTACAGTTTTGTGACATGAGATTGTGGTGAATTTTCGTTTTTCAAAATTTTATTTAAAACAAACAACGTTACATCATAGGATCGATGTATAAGCAAACTAACTTGTATTTATTGATTTTTCCCTACCTAAAACCAAAAATCATTTCCCCAGGCACTTACAGAAAATTATATTTCTACTTGAAAAATCTCTTTCATTACAGAATTGGGCACATTTTCACCTGAATCCATTTGAAACACCATATTCATGGAAAATGGAGTTTTTACACTTGAATTTATCCCCTTCCTTTCCCTTCCTTCTTTTGGTGTAGATATTATTGGTTCTTGTCCTTCAACATAATCTTGCCAATATGGCTTAGAGATACCTTTGCTCTGAATCTCCTCCTGTCATCTATAACAGAATGGCTTTCCTGAATCTCTTCACATCACTAACTCTCCATCTCATTTCAAATCTCTGTGGAATAGATTTTTTTCTTCCTCTCCCAAGCCTAGTGACTTTTTTTTCTATCCTGGTCTCTCTTTAGTATTGTAACTGAAAAAATATAACTCTGTCAAGCCTTTAGGATGCAGTTTGCAAATAAAGACACTAATAATCAAGACATATTATATAAAACAAAGTCATACTGATATGGGAAGCAATGAGGGACATCCCATTTTTTAAATTTCATTGATGTTTATTAATATAATAGGGAAAGAGTATAGTGAGAAAGGTAATAAAGGAAAAAAAATTGTGTTTTATCATATGTTTTAGGTAAATTATTTATCTGGAATTTGCATCGGAAGAGTATATTCAGTTTGATTCCCCCTTTTTCACATTGGGAAGGCTGTAAACTATTCGTGGACAAACGTATCTGTCACTTCCCCATACCCCCTAATTCTCTCCTCAAGCAGAATAGTTCAGCGATAACCAATAACAGGAAAATGAAAGTATCACAATATCTACATTTTAAAGTGCTTTACAACTAATATAGTGCTTTCATATGTGCAGTTATTTGTTAGTTCTTGTCATTTTCAGGGCACTAGGTAGTATAAAGGATAGATTTGGACTTGGAGCTAAGATGACCTAAATTTGACACCTGCCTCAGACATTTATCTGACAGTCAGCAAATAACTTACCTTCATTAGTCTGAGTTTCCTTAGCTATAGAATTGTGATAATTGGGATAATAATAGCAACTATCTCACACAGTTGTTCTGTGGATCAATGGAGAAAATAGACATGAAGTGCTTTGCAAACTTTAGTATACTATATAAATGTAGACTATAATTTTTTTTCTCATTTCGTAGAATCCTAGAATATTAGGGGACCAGAAGTGACTTTTGGAATCTTTTAGTCCAATCTCTTCATTTTGTTGGTGAGGGAATTGAGGCCTAGATAGTAAGTTCCCCAAATCTGATAAGTGGGAGACCCAGGATTTCAACTCAGGTCGTCTCCCTTTAAATGCAACATACTTTTCCTTGTAGGATGCTTACACAAATGATCTGTGGAAGAAGCTTTCATCTAGCCCTAGAGGTCAGAAAAAAAAGGACAAAAGATGGAAGCAACATAGAAGCACATTTCAGTTCAAAATGAGGAAAAATTTTCGAATATTTGTTCCACATCTCCTCAGAAATTACAAATGCTTTATTCATTTGAACTTATCGTAATGCCACTTTACAAGTGTTCATATATATATATATATATATATTTTCATATGCTTGATATTTATTTGTTTAGATCCTTTAAATATACAGAGAAACAGCTTGAACAGGTTAAAATTCAGTCAAGAGGGTTGGAGTAAGATGTTTGTCTTCATCGTTGAAGAGGACCAAATAACATCATGATGTTGGGGTCAAGGTACAGTGTGTTTGACTGTGGATGATCAGTCTAGTATGAGCTCAGACGACTATATCACAAGTTGGTCACAAATAGTCTGAACATTTGGGATGGAGATGTCTCTAGGCTTGCACATCTTATGGTTCCTTTGTGCTACTGTGATTCTGCTTTGCTCATAGAGCACAGAGTCATCTTTGATGTGGGCACACCATCGTGGGTGGTCTTGTGCCAGGATCTCTGTTTGGCATTTTGAGCAACATGGTCAGCCTATTGGGATTACACTCTCTGCAGTAGTTTGAATGCTGGTGGTTCAGTTTGAGAAAGGACTTCCGTGTCTGGTACCTTACCTTGCCAAGTAATCTTCAGAATCTTCTTAAGACAATTCAAGTAGAAGTGGTTTAATTTTCTGGTATGACCTTGGTAGATTGTCCAGGTTTCACAGGCATACAATAATGAAGTCAGCACAATGACTCTGTAGACCTTCAGTTTGGTATGCAGCCTAATAGCTCTTCTCGCCCACGCTTTCTTTCAGAGCCCCCCAAATGCTGAGCTAGCTCTGGCAAATGATCAACCTCATCATCTATTTGGACATCCCTGGGAAGTACACTGCCAAGGTAAGTGAACTTACCCACAGTATTCAAAATTTCTCCATTTGCTATAATGGATGGTTCCATGCATGGACGTTGCAGTGCTGACTGGTGGAGAACCTGTGTTTTTTTTTTTTTTTGGTGTTGATTGTCAGGCCAAAATTAGCACTAGCAGCAGAGAATCGATCCATACTCTGTTGCATCTCGGCCTCAGAGGCTGCATCGAGTGCACAATCATCTCTGAAAAAAATTTCTTCCCAAGCTATTCCTCTTAAAGAAGGCCTTTCCCCACCTTTCTCCCCTCCTTTTACTCTTCTGTGCAAAAGCATTGTTTACTCATGGTTATTCATGGTTTACTACTGCTTTTTGAGTTCTGATGTTGGAGTGAAAACATTAGAAATATAATTTGTTATAATCATCTCTGCTGTGCTCCTCCTCATTTAGATAATTTGTGTTCTGGCTTTCCTGGCAGTACCCAAATGATTCAGCCAAGAACCATTTGGATCAGATCACTGTAGCTTTAATAGGGAAAGTAGAGTGAACTGAAAACATACACATTTTATAAAATATAGATATAGCAAATATTTCCACTGATGTAGGCATCCTTTTTTTCTCCTGCCCTATCCCCTGTCCACTTTTCAGTGCTGAGAAATTCCCAAAGCACTCCTATGACTCACAAAGTGAGGGTGGGGAGAGTGTTGTTGTTCGTCCTTCATTCTCCAAGAGGATCAGCGACATCAGGAGGGTGATGTCTTGACTTGCTCATGCATTGGATTTAAGTGAGGCAGAGCCCAGCAAAGTCATCAGCCTCATTCTCTCCTCCAGAGTCATAGAAATCCAGCAGGAAGACTTTGGGGAGAGTATACTTTTGCAGTGTTCCTCAGTGACAGAGAAGATTGGGTTGGGTGGGGAGGACAAAGAGTTTCGCTGGTTTGCTCAGTGCAGTGTTCGTTGGGATTCATAGCAGCTTACGGTCCACAGTACATACACTCTGAGCAACAACTGATGGTGACTTCTCCCCTTGGGTTTGATAGTCCCCATACAGTGCTACTCTTCTCCTCCTGACCTCGATGTCTCCCCTTCCTGCTGTATTAGTATCTTGACTCTCCCTGGAAATTGCAAAAAGACCACAAATCATAGCCATCTTTTTGTCTTCTTCAGAAGATTTCTCCCATAATCCTCCCCACCCTCAATCTCCAACCTCTCCCTATCTATGAGTCCTTGCTGACTACAAGTAGTCCAGGTTTCCCCCATTTTTAAGACAAAAAGACACAGACTAGACTCTACCATCTTCAAAAGCTATCACACTTTCTCTCTCCTGTTCTCAGAAAACTTCTTGAAATTAACACTCATTGGTAAAGGGGATGAGCATCTATATAAGTAGCATCCACTGTGTTCCAGGCATTGTGCTAATGAAACTGAAGCATGATGAAGTGACTTGCCCAGGGTCACACAGCTTGGGACTGTCTGAGATCAGATTAGAAGTCAGGTTATCTTTATTCCAGGCCCAACTCTCTATCTACAGGTCCATCTACCTACCCATACTTCCTTTCCTTCCTTCTCAGTTTCTTCTAAACTCTTTGCAAATTGGCTTCTGATTTCATTACACAACTGAAATTGTTCTTTTCAAAGCTATCAATTATTACAAAATCTGGTGCTTTCTTCTAAATCCTAATCAGAGGATTTCAGATTTCAGAGAACTTGAGACATGATTGACCCCATCTGGTCACATTGCTGACCACCCTCTCCTCATCCTAAATACTCTTCCCTCCCTGGGTTTTTGTAATACCACTTTATTTGGTTCTGTTTCTCTCTCTCTGACTGCTCTTTCTCAGTCTTCTTTGCTGGTTTATCATATCTTTTATCTAATGTGCTCTAATGTACTATCTCTTTTCTTTCTATATTCTTACTTGCTGACCTCATCAGCTGCCATAGGTTTATTTATTACCTCTATGAAAACGATCTTCATACCTATATATCCAAGTCATTCCTGTATGCCAGTACCACATCACCAACTTTCTATTGAACATTTTGAACTGTATTTCCCAGAAGAGATGCATTTACTATCTATGTGACCTTGGGCAAGTCACTTACCTGGATAAAGTGATCTCTGTGCAGGAAAAAGCTGAAAGGCATGAATGCTCTGTTATATTTCCCTCCCTAAGCAGCTCTTCTCTTCTACTTCCATCAATTTAATCCAAAGACTTTGGGGTTGAAATTATTGTTTTTGTTAAAATACAAATATAGTTAATATGGACACATTGGTATGATCTCTCCTGTCACCTTAAGTGGGCATAATTTGGCTGATGCAGTGTGATATAGGGGAAAGAACTCTGGACTTGGAGTTGAGATGCCTATTCTGAAACCCACATCCTGAAACTACCCCTTATTAGCCACACAGTGCTGGGCAACTCAGTGAACCTCTCTGAGTCTGAAGTTCCTCCTCTATAAAGTGGGGGTTACAATACTCCTAGTACTCTGAAGCTTACGATCTTTGTAAAATTGCTGCCATGTATTATAATGAAATGAGATAATATATAGAAAGTACTCTGTATACCTTCATGTATTTTGGCCATTAATTAGCAGAGACCTGAGGAAATAGGATTCAGGACTGATCTTTTTTTTAATGTCCAAAGGTGGGTACAGCCTTTCCCCAAAGCTGGAGTCACTGCTAGCCCCAGACTTGCATGGAGTGCCTTGGGAAACGAGGGCTCAGCAAAATGGCACCCGTCACTTATGTGCTTACAGATAGTAGAAACATGTAGGAGTTCCTCTAGAGCAAGGATTCATTTTTTTAAAATAGTATTTTATTTTTTCTCCATTACATATTAAGACAATTTTTGACATTCATTAAAAAAAATTTGAGTTCCAAATTTTCTCCCTCCTTCTCTTTCTCACCTGCCTCCTTCCTAATACTGTAAGCTATTTGAAATAGGTTATATATATGCAATCATGTAAAATTTATTTCCATATTAGTCATGTTGTGAAAGAAGAAAACTACCAAAAACCCCCACAAAAATAAAGTGAAAAAATAGTATGCTTCAGTCTGCATTCAGACTCTGTCATTTCTTTCTCTGGGTAGAGTAAAGCTTCTTAACCTATGGTCTGTGAACTTTGTTAAAATATGTACACATATATATGTATATATATGTATATATATACATACACACACAGAGAGACATATATATACACACATATACATATATGTATATACATATATTATAACTGCATTTCAGTGTAATTGGTTTCCTTTGTAATTCTATGTATTTTATTTCCTTCATTTAAGAGCATTATTTTGAGAAGGAATAAGAGGTTTCACCAAAATGCCAAAGAGATCCATGAAACAAATAAACAAACAAGCAAATAAACAAACAAACAAAATGTTAAGAACCTTTACTCTAGATATACTTTGGGCAGGGTTGGTAAAGAGTGGAAATAGATATGTCCTTAATGCAGCATTGTTTGCTGTGAGAGTAAATATTGTTGC
Organism: Trichosurus vulpecula; assembly: GCF_011100635.1. Taxonomy (NCBI): domain Eukaryota; kingdom Metazoa; phylum Chordata; class Mammalia; order Diprotodontia; family Phalangeridae; genus Trichosurus; species Trichosurus vulpecula. The sequence continues at coordinate 381,757,772 of NC_050576.1, forward strand.
TCTCCTTGTCCCCACCCCCCATGCCATCCAGGAGCCCGGTGATGGTTGAAGAGAAGAGTGTTGGGGCACAAAGGGAGAAACAGTTATCTTTCTTTAATACTCAGAAGGATGTGTAATTAGTGCCCTCCTCAGTTCAAAGAGGAAATCATGCTAATGTGAATGTTCTGGAGCTATCCTGAGCTCTAGAGTCCCAACCAAAAAGAATTGTTTAATCCTAAAACGAAAGTCAGAAAACAGTTCAAAATGGAAGAAGGTGAGTCAATTTTTTCATATGAAAGCACTAGAGGTATTATTTAACTCTCTCCCAAGCAAATCAGGAAAGAATGAGAAGGAGATGGACTTAAGAACTTTGAAGGTGAGAAAGAAGATAATCTGATTGACATGAAGATGGAAATATTTCTTAGTATAGAGAAGAACTAGTAAGAGAGCTTGAAGGAAGGTCAAAGAGGTCAAAGTAAACTGATAGGATAAAGAAGGTTAAGGAAAGCAAAAGGCAACTGGAAGTCACCAAAAGGGCTGAACATTGACTGGCTTCCTCAATACAACAGGCAGAAAAATCTTTATGAGAGGGCATAGCACAGTAAAATGTTTTGCCTTCAGCTAAGTTGAAAGAGGAGGGATGGGTGAAAGTCATCCTTGTCTCAGCTATGATTCCATAATAAGGACACATTAGAGAAGACATTAGTTAAATGATAACTAACTCTTTAAGCAACACCCACTTTGGGTGAGCAATACACTTTGAGCTGTTTTCCTGACTTTGTGTTGCTTTAAATCAAATTCAGTGTTTCAACCATTGCTAAGAGGTTGGTCATGTTGTCTGCAAATGAATAGGTCTTTTGCCAAGTAACTAGATCTCACTCTTGCTAAAGGAAGAACATTGTTCACTAAAATAGTTTGTCTTTTGATGCCAAAGGAAATCAAATTGTAATCAAGGGCTGAGAACGGACTGAAGTCATAAAGGCTGTCTTGCCTCAGATTTTGGCAGCCTTACATGTTCCCAGGCATATTAAATATAATTTACGTTTACAAAAGGGAGAGGCTTTATTGCATTGGAAATTTGTTTTGAATAATGCTTAAGTGGACCACTGATAGAACAGCCAGCCCCATAATCTTCTAGAGGCTCCCAGGAAGCTCAAGGGCATAGAAAGAATAGCTTAGATAAAGATAAATTTGTACTGTGTTGAAACAACCCTGCAAGGAGAGAGCATCTCTAAGGACATTGTGAAACATTTTTATGATAGTATAGAAAACACCTAACAGGCAAATAGCCTGATTTGCTCCATTAACTTGTGGGTGTGTATTCCTACCTTTGTACAGCTATATACTGTCCCTGGATTGCCCTGAGTACATTGGTCAAAATAGAATGCCATCTAGGTTAGGCCACAGAAGAAATGATACAGAATGAGGGAATTGCAAAGCTGTTTTGTATTAATTTCCTTGAGGGGTATGGCCCATATAGCATCAAGTAAGGAATTGGGGCAGCTGATTCCACTGTATTTCACCCCCCAAGAATGATCTGGACATTTCAAGCAAACAAAGTAGTTATGTTTGGGGAGAGGGGAAACTAGTGCTGTCTTGAACTATTGAGATAATATCTTTAATTCTCCACTTCACTTATTACATACAGATAGACACAGACTTAGAAACGGGGAGATGTACTTGGGCCAAACAGTACAGGATGAGTGAGGCACGTTTTGACTTTTCTATGTCATGAGAATGTGAAGATTTGAATCTCTATGTGTACCCAATCGTAGCTGAGAGTAGTAATTGAACCAAGTTCTGTTGGAGCACACTGGACTGTGGATAAATAAAGAATTTTCCCCCTTCTGTCCTCAAGAAGGACATATATCTGTCAGTTGCTGGGCTTATGGGGAGGAGTGAGCTAAGTACAAACTTCAGTCTATTCAGCATCTTCCTCCTGCCTTTTTATTCAGATAAATAATTGATTCCCATTTGGTTCCTTCTGGTAGACAGCTCTATGGGATTATTTGCCTTGGTCCTGTTTTTAAGATGTTGTCAAATCATTTAGCATTTGAATTAATTTAGATAACATTCTCATCAGAGTTTACTCGGCCTTCACAACTAACAAATAAAAACAAAATCATTTATTATCAGAAAGAGTCCTTGCTGGTCAAAAGTTAACTCAGCCAATAATTCGGTTACATAGAAGCAATGGGGTGCTTTGAAAAGCTTGTGGTTATTATCTCTAGCTTTATTTGTTTCTTTTAATTTAATTCAATTTAGTAATGTACCACATTCAGGCCTATGAGGAGCTAGCCTAAAAAAAGACAAGGGAAAAAATGTTTAATGCTTTGAGGACTAATGGACCAGGATGTTTCATTATAACATTATAACAAGGTTTATATATGAAGCTTGTTTTACACATTGGCACTGAATCATGAATGTAAGAACCAGGCCAGTATAAAACAAAAATCTTTTTACATAAGCCTCTGATTGCCAAACTGTCCTCTCCTCTTCACTCAGCGGCTTGGTTGTATTTTGGTGAACAGAGCCAATGTACTTTAGTCTGCATTAAGGAAATTATGAATCCGGTGAAGGCTCAAAAGAGAAAATTAAAGTCATCAAGAAATCTTCTTCGGGTAGGCATTTTCTTTGAAAATTTGAAGCATGCTTTGATTTATCCTGGTCCCCTGCTGAGAGGGCCATGGAGACCACAAACTCAGCCCTTCAATACAAAGAAATAACTTATATGATCCAATCTTCTCCTCTGATCAGGGAAAGAATAAGTTTTTCTTTCCTTTTTTGTTGTGGGGGGGGGGTGGGGGGAGGACTTGGCAGGTTGGAGACCAAAGAGAAGGGAAAACTTAAGTTAAAGAGAGCTGAAAAAAGGAATCTTGTCCAGCTGTTATAATGTGGAAGAATAAACATTTTGGAAAACATGGCAACCAAGGAAGGAAAGGTCAGATGTGAGCAAAAGAGTGCTGCTGATCCAAAGGGCTCTGGTAGTAAATGGAGGAAGCCCATGTCCCTTGGAATGACACCTCTGGCATATGTTGCTTGGAGAGAATCAGGATAATGTCAGTTGGCGTGTGATCAGACAGTAACATCGTTTTGGTTGCAATTTTAAAGTGAGGCTGTGTGCCAAAATTTGGGGCCACTTCTTGAAATGGAGATAAGTAATATTTCCCTAGTGACAGAAATGTTCTCCCCATGTCTTCTTTTAACATTTATGGACAATGATTGCACTTTATGATAACGTGAACAAAGTGCATCATGGCTAATGTCACTTTTTTTTCTAACAAAGGAATTGTTCTACAAGTTTCCATGTATTGCATCCTCAGGAAGGATACACCAGCATGGATCTTCCCAAGAAAAATGTTATTCAGAGAATTTTCAGTACGGAGAATTATACCATCCAAATAATCTTATTTTATATATTCATTTTCAGAGTTTTACTGGTTAAAAATGTTAGCAAATCCTTCTCCTTGACGACAAGGACACATTTCCTTTCTCTTTTCCCCTGCTCTTGCTTTAACAAGGAGATCCTGGGAAATGATTTAATCCCCATTATTGTGTTTCATTATTCATTTAATAATAAATATGACATGGTGGATTTAGTCACAGAATCACAGAATCTCAGAATTGGAAGGGACCCAAGAGGACTCTCTGACTAACATAAACCTGAAAAAGAATTCCCACTAGAACAAACCTTGCAAGTAGTCATTCGGCTTTTTCTTAAAGACTTCCGATAAGAGGGAGCCTCCTTCATCCCAAAGCAGTGCATTTCCCTTTTGGAAAATCCAAATTATTAGAAAGTTTTTCCTTGCATCAAACCTAAACTTGCTTCTTTATACCTTCCACCCATTGTTTTTGTTTCTGTCCTCTGGAATTAAGCAGAGTAAATCTAATCTCTCTTCTGCATGACGGCCCTTTAGATACTTGACAATGATCACCAAATTTTTCCTGAGTTTCCATTTGTCCGGTATATTCCTAGTTCCAGGGACTTTCATGTGGCATGGAACCAAGGCCTTTTACTGTCTTGGTTGCCTTCCTGTGGATGTTTTCCAACTTATAATTATCTTTCTTAACTGTGGGGCCCTAAGTTTGACATAGTACTACAGATATGGTCTGATTAGGGCAGAGTACAGAAGGGCTATCATTTTCTTATTATTGAAAGTGACGCCTCTTTTAACAACATAGCCCAGAACTGCACTAGTTTGCTGCTTGTTTGGGTGTGTGCGTATGCATGTATATTTGTTATATGTGTATGTGTGCCTGTGTATGTGATAACACATTGTTGATTCACATTGACCTTGAAGCCCAGTAAGGCATCAAGATTCGGGGAGACAAGTTGTCATCTAACCGTGCCTTCTTCATCTTATATGATTTTTTTGAACCCAACTCTAAGATTTTATACTTAGTTCTGTTAAATAACATCTTACTAGGCTCACCCTAATGTTCTAGACTATCAATAACTTCTTAGATCTGACCATCATCAGTTATGTCAGCTATTTCTCCTAGCTTTGTGTAACTGATATGCAAGCCATCTATGTTTCTTTCCAAGTCATTGATAAAAATGTTAAATAGCACAGTACCCTGGGGCATTCCATTGGGGACTTTCTGCAAGTTGACAGGGAACTACTAATGACTATCTGTTGAGTCTACCATTAAAACAGTGGCAAAGCTATCTAATTATATTATAATTAGATACAATAGCAACAGTAACAAGGGACAAACTTATCCAATTATACTATAATTTAGCTCTATCTTTCCTGAACGAATAGCATGAGATATTTAATCTGACATTTTCCTAAAATCTAGGTGGGTTTTATACAGCATCCCCTGACTTACCAGTTTAGAAAGACTGTCAAAAAGTAAATACAATTAATCTGGCATGATATGTCCTTGTTGAAACTATGCTGGTTCTTTCTCATCACTGTCCCCCATTTGAGATGCTCACTAACTCTCTCTTTAATAATACATTCTAAAATTTTGCTACGAACTAAAGTCTATAGTTTGCAGATTTTATTTTCTTCTCTCCTCTGCTCTACTTTCTTCCCCTCCCCTGCCCTCCCCTCCCCTGCCCTCCTGTCCTCTCCTCTCCTCTTCTCTCCTCTCCTCTCCTCTCCTCTCCACTCCCGTGTTCCCTTCCCTCTCCTTCCCTCCCCACCCCCATCTGGACAACATTTTCCCTTGTCTACACTGGCAGTATTTCTTTCGTACTCCATCATTGTTCAGATATCACTGAGAGCTGTTCAACAATCCTCTTGCTTCTTCTATTCTTTCTGTGCTTGAGGATATACAGTTCATCTGGACAAGGTGACTCAAATACCTCAAGGTTGGTTGCATCCTTTCTTACTTCTGACTTATTTATATTGGATACCAACTCATTAGCCATTTATGTTCTGTCCTTTTCATTCCAAAGGTCATTCTCCTTGGCAAAAAAAAAAAAAAAAAAAGAAGCAAAATAAGAGTTGCGCTGCTCTGTCTGCCCTTTGTTTCTAGCTATCATTTCATCCCATTAAAGCAGCCATATTCCTTCTTAGACCTTCCTTTAATATAACTTTAAAAAATTGTTGCCCTTTAGTTTCCTCCCTCTGAGCTCATTCTGAGCTTTAGAACTCCCAATACTGTTCTGGCTTGAAGTTGAGAAGATCCGAGTTCAAATTCTGCGTGGCTGCAGAGCAGTTTCTTAACCTTAATGTCCCACAGACCTGGGGACTTGTCTGCTTAAGTCAGAGGTGGGTTGTTGATCTGTTGGTACAGAGTTTCCACACACTAACTTTCTTTCATGGATGAAATCATACAGGTCCTTTAAGTAGCTAATAATGTGGTGGTTATTATTTGCATACATTTTTTTTACATGGAACATCAGCCTAAGAGGCTGGTAGTTTGAGGATGGTCTCTGGATCGCAGGGCCAGGATCCTGGAAGCTATCCTGTAGGCTTCAACTGGTACTCTGTGTATTAAAAATAACTAGCCTTCTCCTTTTTTTATGTTTGGACTCCTGTAAATTTTACAGTTCCTTAATGGATTCATTGTGATTTTACCAAAAGCATGGTGAATCCCTGCAGTGCTTAAGATCATGCAATTCTAGCAGATGGACTGGTTAGGAGTCATAGAGCTTACCCAGGTACAGTTTTCCGGTTATTATTGTGATCTTCACTTTGTTTACCCATTCAAGCTTTTTTGGGGCATACCTCTTCCATATATCAATGGAATGGCTTTATAGGGTAGCAGATAAATGTTTGGTTAGTCTTCTCTGCACACAAAGAAAGAAGCAAAATAGCATAAATTTTAATAGGCTGATTTTTAAAAGTAGTTATATGTGAATATAATCTTATTATTTCGTTGTCAATTTACATTATAGATGCTTGGTTAAGCCACTCAGACTTCATGACTGCAATCTCATCTGCAAAATGGGAAAGATAATTCTTGTTCTAACCTTTCTTCTGGGGCTGCAGTGGAGAAAAAATAAGATAACACATGTGAAAAGGATTTGAAAAATATAAATCATTATAGAAAAGTAAGCTGTTTATTGTTGTGTCTGTGAGCACTCGAAATCAGTTGTTTCTTAGACTCCCTGTAGCTTAATCCATTTCTTATAAAACTTACAATTCGAAATAAGCTTCAATACCATTTCCTATGAATCATGATCTAATGCAAAGTAACAATAAAGTGAAAATAATTAGATTTTCCTCTGCTGGGTCACTTGAATTTTTCCCATTGTAGGCTTTTTCATTAGGCATTCATAATTGGGAAGTGTCTAGACAAAAGCTGTTTTTTTCACTTACAGGTCAGAAGTCACTTTCCCACTTCTTTTTTTCTTTCTTAGTTGTTTTTGCATACTTTTCTCATTTAACTAAGACTGTAACCAAGTACAGCAAATATCTCTGCCAAATAGTTGGAACCAATTGTTGTAGGTGTGAGTAAAGATCAGGGAGGGAAAGCCATAGGCTTTTGGAAAATGTCATCTTGGTATTTTTGTAAAATGCGAGTGGTTGATCTTAGATACTGTGGCTGATCAAAAGGATGAATAAGTGAAGACCAAATCATTCATTTTTAACTTATATTGTTAGCCAAATCATTAAAAAAGAAAAGAACAGAGTGAATTTTATCCTCTGCTGTGTAGTCAGGAAAAAGCAGCTATCTACCCTCCTTAGTCTAGAGGGGAGATGAATCCTCACCCACCCAAGTATTTTCTCTGTTGCACAGGATGAGAGTAAACAAGTTTTCATATCAATTTTTAAGGCTTGCTGGGACATTTTCTTGGAAAATTCATTCATTTGTTACATTCATTGAACAAATATTTACTCTGTGCTTACCAAATGGAACCCCTGTGCTAGATGCTCTGAGCAAGTAAAAAAACGCATATCAAGCATTTCCTCACTTCAAGGAATGTCCATTATGACCTAATTCAAATATATCACAAGTCATCAAAAAGGCTCATTCATATAGCATGGTGTAGTGAAAATAGTGCTGGTTCTGGGGTCAGAGGCCCTAGGTTCAAATCTTACCTCTGACACTACTTGTATGATTTGAGTTTCCACATCCATAAAATGATACAGTTTGGACAAGTTGACCTCTTAGGGAAGAGACTTCCAGCTCTAGATCTATAACCTTATATTATGTAGCTAGAAGAAAATCATAAACAATGGCATTGAATGTCTCTGAAAAGTTCTAACAATAAGTTAAAAGTGCAGCTATGATGAACTTTGGAAACACCATTCTCATTCCTCTGATGCAGTTCAGTCCAAAACCAAGGATGTTTTCTTTCTTCAAATTGAATCAAGGGGGATTAGTTTACAGAATAACATACGTACCTTTAATTTGGAAGGTAAATCACTCAGGAAGCAATGCTATCTTTTTTCTGTGTGATGTAATGCATTCTCCTGGCAAAATCTGATCTTGCCACTGAACTTAGATATGGCTTCTATACCATATAAAAACATTATTTCACTTCTAACAGCTTCTATGTGGTGTTAATAGCTGACATTTCTATTGCATATTAAAGATTTGCTAAATATATCTCATTTAATTAACCCTGTGAGGTAAGTACTGGAAACATCACTCCCATTTTGCAGAGCAGGAAACAGGCTCAGAGAGGTTAAGTGATTTGTTCATAGTCTCACAGCCAGTAAATCAGAGGCAGAACTTGAATCCAAGTTTTCCTTGACTCCAGGTTGAGATAATTAACAACATTCTCTGATTGGATAGCTATGGCACTAAGAAACTCTGAATAGAAAAAAAAAAGAATGAAATAGATTTCTCTGCTTTGAAAAGTTTGTCTTCAGTAATCTCTTCCCTCAGTTTCTCATTATAAATATGGTCTCACCTAGCTGGACCCTTGCTCCCGCTCAGAAACCTTTGGGTTCTATCCCATCCACTCTTTGTTTCATCTTAACAAAGACTGTTTCAAAACATTTCCTCTGTTTGCCAGGCCCCAGACAGACACTCAGCCAATGATTGCCTCCTACTTCACCCAGAGAACTGAGGCCATCAGACAGTACCTCCCTTTGTTCCCTTTCTCTATTCCTCAAGACTTCCCAGGACCATCAATGGCTCTCTTTTCCTTTTCCTTGGTGACAGAAGAAGATGTGTTTCTATTTCTTCTACTCCTCATCAAGTCTAATCCCTTTACCTTCCCCTCTGACTTCATCCTCCCTTCCTTCTCTAGGACTTTGCTTCATCAGCCATCCCTCCTAAATCATGTTTTCACTATCCTCAATGCCATCTCTTTCCCATTTGTTTACAAACATGCTTAGACCTCCCTAATTCTGAAAAAAAGTCTTACCTTGATCTCATCTAGAATATATACCTCTCCTTCTTTTGCTTCACTGCTAAATTTCTTCAAAAATTTGTCTTTCTAAATGTTTCATTTTATTCACCACCCATTCTCTGGATTTCACCACCATGACCAATTGAAATCACTCTCTAACATCACCATTGACATCAGTCCCCACATCCAATGGCTTTTCCTCACTCCTCATCTTCTTTAGCCCTTCTATAGTATTTAAGAGTAGTGGCCTTTTACTGTATATTCTCTCCCCTCTTGGCTTCAAGGCACTCCCTCCTGATTATTTTCTTCTGTAGTTAGTCATTGGTTTCCTTTGCTGACTCCTCATCTTCTTCCTAACCTCTTAAGATGAATGTTTCCCAAGGTTCTGTCTTTGGCCCTCTTCTCTTCTCCCTACACTTTCACTTTCTCCTTTGGCACTCTATGTCTTTCGCCCAGTTCCAGTTGCCATTTCCATGCAGATAATTTTTAAACTTATATCTCCGGTCTTGAGGCATCTTCTGAGTTGCATACACACATCTCCATCTGTAATGAGTAAAAGATGAAATGACTGAGGAAACAAAGGTTTGAGCTCCAGAGCATATCGATTTATTAAGCAATGCTTGCCAATTGCCCAACAAATTGGCACCAGGTCCCTTCGTCAGCTTAGGACTGGATCCCAAATGCAGGGGGAGACAGACTTTTATATATTAAAAACAATTAATAAAATAAGACCAATTAATGAAAAGAAAACAATACCATATTAGGTAATCTAATTTCTAATTGGATGAAAGATTAGAGACTTTCTAAGTTGAGAGCAGGAGAGTGAACAGGTGCAGCTCTCTGAGATCAGAAAAGGAGGCATCCTACTTTCCTCAAGTGTCTGTAGACAATCAAAGGAACATAGAAATGATAACAGATTGATCAGTATGGGGCTGGTTTTCAGATAAGGCATATGGGTTGCTTGAGATGTAAAATTGTGAAAAAACTCCTTACATCAGTCTTTGTATCTGACTGAAGTTTCTGGTCAGTATAACCTAGACCCTTGGTTTAGAGTCTCTAGGCAGTAGGCAGAAGTGGTTTGGTTTCCTGGCCACAAAGGGCTAGGTTCAAACAATGCAATAAGGTTTTACCCCAATTCCCACAATGGAATAAAGTTTTCTCACAAGACAGAAGTTGGGCTAGACCCATAACTGAATAGAAAGGGAACTGAACTAGCTCCAGAATTAAGTCACAAGAAGGAGTCAGTTTGGTTCACTCATTCCCACAATTAACCACTTGCTGTCCTACTCCCTTTAATGTCCTCACAACTGTCAACATGACATTTCTACCTAGCATTTCAACAATCTGTCTAGCCCTGCTGTGGGGGTGAAAAAACCAACAACGACCAGCTCACAGAATGCTGCAAGCTCAGGTTCTTTTGATCTGCTTTACTAAGGAAAGCAATGTTAAGGGGTTAACAATTTTACTTTAATCCATCATACAAACATCAATCACTTCGTTCATGGGAAAGAGCCAGCACCCCGAACTTCAGAGCAAATGCAAACAAATTACAAACATCAACAGACAGACCAAATACAATTCATAGTTACCAACATCTGAGTTCATCCAGAAGCTCGACAAAGGCTGGCCCAGAGTCACGCAATACTCCTGCTGTGGGTCAGGGCTCCGAAAAAGATAAAGCCAACCTCTGGTTTTATATCTTTTTCAGGGTCAAGGGTGTCCCATATACAACTCACCCATGTGACCTAAAATCGCCACAAAAATGTGACTTAAACCCATGTGGTCTAAAAGCCTCTGATGTCACAAACATGTCATTCAAACCCATGTAAACTAGGCTTTCCCTTGAGGCAAGGAGGTCACCAAGGACTCCTAATTTAATCAAGGAAATAAAGGCCAAACTCTTCAAGGACACTTGGTTGAATTAAGTGCTAAGAGCCAATCTTGATGGCAATACACCTAGCTATCCCAATGTCATCTCAAACTAATTGTAACCCAAACTGAAGTTACTATCTTTCTCTCTATTTCTTCTCTTTCTGACTTTACTATTATTATCAGTAGCAAAACCATTTACTCTTTTTCTCACATTCACATAGTTGGTTTCTTTTTCTTTTTTTCTTTGTCTCTTCCCTTTTACTCACTTCTCATATCAGTGTTTTGGTCTTATCTATGCTACTTTCATAATCTCTCAACTCAGTTCATTAATAGCTCATGTCAGGGTTCCCCCAAATGTCAGAGTAAAAAAGTACCCAGTTTACATATACATGCTCAAGGTAATAAATACATATTGGATTTTACGGTCTTAATTTTACTCCATAGGAAAAAATGTAGCAGATATAAAGGACTCACAGAAATCCCAAAACAGATCCAGAAAGCATATAAAATACTCACAGTGGTTTCCTAAGAAGGAAGTGAATTTGGGATTGCCTTCATGGCAGCTCTCATATTCTAGTGGATACTTAACCTTCTGACAGAGTCTCATGAAATCCCCTCTCAAGGCTTGCCTTGTCACCCAGTGGCTTGAAATTTCCCCAAAAGGCAAGGACACTTTGAGGATGCAGAGGAAACAATCCTCTTTCCATTAAATTCACATTGCTCAAATAAATCACCATAATTGTGGAGTATGGCAAGGTCCCAATCGTTCCTTTGATCTTTAGCTTCAGGCTATCTTAGAGATTTTTTTCCCTTATCAACACTGCCTAAGAAATCTCTTTCTCTTTCTAGAACATTTGGTCCCCACACTCTCAGACTTGAGCTTAGTCATGAGGCATCACCCAAAGTTGGCACTGTTCCATAAATCTTTCTTCAGTAGCCAGAAGACTACATTCTGAGATTGTACTATCTAGGAAACTAAAAAAAAAATCCCCTTTCCTTTGCACAAGAGTTTGGAGTTCAGAAACACTTTTCACAACTTACCCTCGGCTATATAGTCAAATACTTCTATTTCTACCATTAAAACTCCTTAGGGCAGGACTGAAATGATGGCAATTTGGAACAAAGATACCAGAAAAAAGGTGAAGAAAGAGTGGAGACCAGCCTTCAATCTGTTCATAAAGGAGCACAAAGCAGCAGCTGCTTTGATAAGAATGCAATTGTGGGTCCCAGATAGTCAACCATCTTGGGGGTAGACCTACTCATTAAAAAATTATTAGGATTTTTCTGTGCTTTCTCAATAAGGTATCAATGATCATATCCACATTTCTAAAGGAGATTAGACACAGACCTATTCTTCAGAAACTCATCATGTTATCAGAAAACATCCTGATCAGCCCCAACACACACTTTCCACATGCAAAATAAGTATGAAATAACTTGGTGTGACATTGAGTTATCTGAGAAAATCAAGAAAGGCCTTTTAAAGGAAGAAGCACTTGGCATAAATTTTGAAGGGAGTTGGGGATTCCAAAAGTTGGAGGTGTGGAAAGAAATTATTCCAGGCATGGAAGACAGCTTACCCAAAGACATAGAAGCACAAAGATGGAATGTCATGTCTTGGGAAACAAGTAGGCCAGCTTGGCTGGGAAGCAAATAATATGAGGGGGTAGTAATGTGAAATCAGTCCGTAAAGATAGGTTGGGGCCAGATTGTAAATGGCTTTACATGGCAAACAGAATAGGTTATAGTTCATCTTAGAGGTAATAGGGAGCCACTGAGGTTTCCTGAGTAGGGAGTAATATGGTCAAACTTCTGCTTTAGGAATTTCACTTGGATAGCTATTTGGAGGCTGGGTAGTAAAGATTGAGAACCAAGAGACCAATTAATTGTAATAGGATGAGTTAGATATTATAAATTGATGAAGTGAGGAAGGTCTGAGCTAGAGTAGTGATCACGTGAGTGAGAGAAAGGAAGGGATGAAAGAAATATTGTAGAAGTAGGGACAACAAGATTCTTGTATCTGTCCCCTCCTTTCCCTGCAGCCCCTTCTCTAGAACAGTCTCTAGTTGCTACTTTCCTAGACTGTATTACAAGAGCATTCTTTGAGGTTTACACTCCACTGTGATTGCTCCTTCGTACCACTTCTAGCCTGGTCTTCCTCATATATAGATTTAGTCACGTCATACCTCTGTTTTTTAAAAATAAAGTCAAATTCCTTTGCTTGGCATTCAAAGTCCTCTAGATTGACTTTCCATTTTCCCAGTCTTTTTTCACTGTTTCACTGTTACGCAATCAGACTTTTCTCTGTTCTTCCCTTTTGGGATGCTAAGACTATCAAGTCTCCCCTTTGTTTGAAAAGGTGGCAAACCTTTTGCTGTCTTTATTTTGGGGTATTTCTCAGCACTGAGGCAATCAGGAGTCATTGACTTGTATATGATGTGAGGCTAGGGGTGGGGAACTTTCACATACCCAGCCTGGGTGAGGTCAGAGCCCTCAGGGCTCTGAACAGAATATAATTGAAGGGAGCTTGGTGTTTGACTTTTGGGGCTCACACATGGAAGGAGTGTTGAGACTCCGGGCAAGCCGTTGTAACTGCTCCCCAGCTTTGTTAACCCAGACCCATCGCTTCTTTTCTGGGAACTATGAATTGTGATTTAAATCAGACAAAGTCTGATGTTTGTAATTTCTATTTGTATTTGCCTTGACTTTCAGGGGGCTGATCTTTTCTCCCTGAACTAAATGAATGATATATGTATGTTTAATTAAACTGAGATTGCTAACCTCTTAAAGTTGCTTTTCTTAGAAAAGCAGATTAAAGAACCTGTGTTAGCGGCCTTCTGTGTGCTGGTTCTTGTTGGTCTTACACAGCTACAGTAGCTGCTAGCAACATTGTTGCTACAAACACTTATAGGTATCCTTTGCGTTGTAGCCAAACTAGATACCTTCTGTCTGACAGAAGGTGCTTTTTTCCACCTACCTGCCTTTGCTTACACAGTTCCCTCTGCTTAGAGTATATTTCCCTTTCTTTTCCCCTGTTGAATTCCTATACCTCCTTTAAAGCCTCTTTCAAAAGCTATTCTGTCTATGAAATATTTTCTGCTTGCTTTCTTTTCCCAGACCTGTTGGAAATGACCTTTTAGGAAATTCCCTTTTAAATCTCTCATAGCACTTTGTTTTGTACTTTCTTAGTGCATTCATGCAATATGATGTATTATAGTTCTCCCTGTTTGCATCTAATCCCTTCTGTGGATTGTAAGCTCCTTGAGGTCAGGGACCTAATCTCATCTAAACTTTTATCTCCCCCAAGAGCTAGCACAGGGTGCCATTCTCAGTGCAGCATGTTTTACTGTTGCTGCCCATAAGGTCTTTGCCAGAGGCCTCACACACAGAAGAGGGCATAGAGCTCATCCAATGTGGAATAACAATTATCCTTGATAATGACCAACTTAGTAGATGAGCAAAAGTGACAGCTTGCAGAGGATCATTCATTTAATAGACGTTGTCTCGGATTCCAAAGGAAAAGTTCCCGGTTTCACTGCTTTACCATTTCTACGTTTTGGTAATAACAGGTAAACATGCTTAGAAATGATGAATAGGAATTAGATCCAATTAAAGCAGAAATAACAGGCCCCAAGGTATATATCACATCAGGAATAAGTGGCAGTTATATATACCAGGGAAGGCATTCTCTGGCTTTTCTGCACAAGTTAAATCATAAGATGAGGAAAGCAATTAAAAAAGATTGAATTGATGCTCCTGTTTTGAAATTGTTCTATTTATGCTTTGATGACTACATACACTCATTAGAGTGAATGGAGGCCAGATTTCCCCTTTGGAAGGCTTTAGCAATGGAAGAAATCAATCTGTGGATTATTATCTAATTGCATAGTGCATAGATAGAAAGCTTTGGAAGAAAGAAGAACCAAGGTTCAAGTCTTGCCCTATCTGGTTGGCCCTGGATAAGTCATTTAACATTTCAATCCCCCAGTTGCTTGTAGGAGTTTCCTTACTAAGGGAGAAACTGAGAAATTACAGACAAAAACAAACAAAAAATTTCTCATATTAACTTGTTGCTTTAGGCGCTCTCCTCACAAAAATCCTGTGAGGGTGGTAGCGTGGTGTCACTGCCTTTTACAAATGAAGAAGTTGAGTCTCAGAGAGGTCGTGTGACTTGCCCATAGTCTCATAAGGTTAGGGCTCAAACCTCAAAAAGAACAACAAATATATATTAAGGTACTGTGTATACTCAGAGGATACAAAGACAAGAGGAAAAGCCCTACCCTTGATAAATTCACATTCTCATTTCAAAACAAGTGGTTTTTCCTCCCCACTATTTTGTAAAGAAAATAGCTTAAATAAAATAGAAAAATACTATTGAATCCAATCCAATAAATGTTTATTAAGTATCTACTACTGTGTTAAATGCTGGGGATACAATTAATAAAAAAGAGACATTTCTTGCCCTCCAGGATCTTAAAATCTAAAGGCAGAGACAATACACAAAAGAAGGAAGGAAAACCTGGGTGGGGAGGTGGAGGGGAGGAATAGCTTGATTTGCTGAGCTGAAATCAGTGAGCTGCAAGTCCAGTTTCTGCTCTCTCTAAAGGAAGGCATTGGGAGGAATTTGGTACTCCACACCCCCAGCCTCTAATCAGAGAGGAGAGGAGATTGAGGGAGGTGGTGTCAATCAAGTCTTGAATTAGCAGCAGAAATGTCTTTTGAATTAAATTGACAAGAAACAAACTATTCTTAACATTGAAAGTTGTTGTTAATCGACCCATTGAAAAGGATTTAAGAAACACCTACTATGTGTCCAGCATTGTGCTTGGTTCTGGGAATAGAAATAGAAAGTCGAACCTCCACTGAAAAGCTTTAAAAAGGAAGTAATGTCAGTTCAACAAGTGTTTAATAAGCACTTACTATGGGAAAACACTGTAGTGGGCACAAGGGATACAAAGACGAAAACTAAATCACCTCTGGTCTCAAATAACTTATTTTTTCCTGGGGGAGACAATGTAGACCATACCATCTAATAGAATCATAGAAATCTCTGAGCTGGAAACTCCTTCAAAAGGTTTCTGGTTCAGTCTACATCTGAGCACTCTGCCTGGGGGAGGTTTAACAACAGTTCTGCTTGAAGAAGAATTCAATTGAAAGATCCCTTGATTTTTCTTTCAATCAAGTACTTAAAAATTATCTGAAAATTCATATTGGAATTCTTAATTCTCCTTCTCCTAAATAGCTATGCAATTTTAGTGAACAGATTTTAGTATGAAAACATTGTGTTCCATCCCTATTATTTCATAACATGCTTAAAAATAATCATTGTCCTACCAGTCTTGGATGTTATGCAAGGTGTCTCAAAAGATTTAGTATAATCTTAAGCTTTTAATAACAGAAAACTGAATTAAGACTTTTAAGATACTCTCTGAGTGTGGGTGTATATGCACACCTATCCATATATGTACATTTATATGTATGTGCATATGTATACGCATGTGTGGATATTTCTGTGTATATGTTTGTGGATATATGTGTACATATAACCGTACCAATCTGTCTATCTGTATATTTA